>NC_138125.1:67018667-67161167 GCF_964188305.1 Podarcis bocagei
TTAGGCATTGCTTGATTTCTCTTTTGTGGCTTAATAGTCAAATACAGAGATTTTTAAAAACTGGGTAAGACGATGTTGATAAAAGATAATTATGCCAAGTAATATGATAGCTTCTCATATGCATGTTATATTCTTGTCATTAAATTAAAGAAATAAAGTAGATCAGGAACACAAAAATGTGCAGATATGCACACACCTCTGTATGAAATATTCATATAAGCAAAATCTCTTTACATTTCCTTTTTAGTTGATTGTTGGTTCATTGTATTGTTAGAACTCTGCTTTAGTCTGAATAAACTAATCATAATTAAGTAGAAAAAGTTCTGTGTTTTAGTCTGAGCTGGACAAATGTGAAAACTTTTTAAAAACGAAACACTTTCATATTCCTTCAGAGTATTCTTTAATGGCAATTTCATAGAATCATAGAATTATAGAGTTGGAAGGACCATGGCTTGTTTTTGTTTCACAAGTTCACTGACAAACATATAGCCTTTAATATATCAGCACCTTATATTTTAATGGAAGACCATTTAGATTTTGTTTCTTTCAAGATTTAATTTGCCACAGCATTGTTGGTACCTCTAAGCAAATTGCTGCTTCTGTTCCACATATTGAGATATAGGTCTGCAATCTCCTTTGCTTTTTCTACTTTTGTGTTTTTCTAAGTTGAAGTAATTTTTAAAAAGGTTTTAACCAAATGAGCGCACCTCTCCCCGGTGTGAACATCAAATGCTTTATTAGAGCCCTTCTCTTATTATGTATCTACTCACTCTAAGTCACAGGCAAGGGGTTTAACACCCCACTCCCCTTTTTAACAGACACTACATCATAGGGGCATATATCATGCACAAAGGAATAACTCTGCTCAACAGCCTGATCTTACACTTGTTTAGCAAGAAGTCAGTCTCACTGAATTCATTGGGTTTTACTCCCAAGTAGGTATACATTGAATCACATCTCAAGCCCAACCCTCTGAGATTGTAGGGCACTGAATATATTGAAGTTAACACTTCACAAACTCTCAAAGATGCTTTATATAAGATCCTTTGGAAATGCATTGGCCAGTCGTCTAACTTTCATATGAGCTACTCATTTGCTCAACTCAATCTAATGACACCTATTTTTGTTTCTGTAATGACTGAGAACAAGCAGCGTGTTTGGCAAGCTAAGTGGATGGTTTAATAGACTGTGTTTTAAATTATATTTTATTTTAATCTTACTATAATATTCCAGATGGAAAAGATGGCTAGGGAAAAGGTATGCTTGAAAAGGCCTTCACTGTATTAATTATCATACATACCTTTTGATTGCTCAAGGTGGCTTGAAGATTCTTCTGTCACTTCTGTAGGCAATTCTGCCAAGTATCTAGTCAAACTCTGCAGTGGGGGAAATTGCTTGAGCAAATGACACAAATACTCCTCAGCATCCTCTCCCTGTTAGTAGAACCAAGTTGTCTCTCTGTGGTCCTGCAAGCTTTAAGTGATGAAACAACAGGAGTGATGACTAGAGCAACTCATGATGAATCCAACCAATATGGTCAGGAGCTCTGTCCTCAGGGCTATCTAGCAGAGGTTTTCCAAGTGGTTAAGGGATATTTGCACCTTGTTTTCGGAAAGTGGGGGGTTAGGGGACCACTCAATGACCTGCTGCGACCAATTTGCAAATCACTTTGTGGATAAAGCCACTCACATCCATTCCAACTTGGAAGCCACAGTTGAAGCAGAGTCATTAAATGTACCTACCTACTTGCTCATTGGTCTTGAATACTTTTCAGTTAGTATGACCTGAGAATGTGGGCAGGATTCTTGCAGAAGTAAGTTTGACCATGTATGTACGTGACCCTTTGCCTTCTGGCTAAGGTAATCTACCTGAGGTGGTGTGGCCAAGTGAGTGGCTGAAGTGGTAAATGCTTCTTTGTGAAAAGGTGTGAGCCTGTTGAGCTTGAAAAAGGCAGTAGTGAAGTTGTTTTTTAAAAAACTGTATCCTGGCATCAAAATAATACATTTCCAGCCAGTCTACTATTCTAGAGTAGGTGCTTGATCAAGTGGGAGCAACCCAACACCAAGTATTTCTGGATGATAAAGGGTATCTAGACCAGTGTTTCCCAACCTTTTTTGGGCAAAGGCACACTTGTTTCATGAAAAAAATCTCGAGGCAAGCCACGCCCCCTCCAGCCAGCCGATTGGCTGGCCAGGAGGCGTGGCCGGATGGGATTCCCCTGCTCTCGCGGGGGCTGAGATGGGATTCCCTGCTCACGTGGGGGCGGATGGGATTCCCCGCTCACGTGGGGAAGGGCGTGATGCCCGCAACCCCACCTCCTGGGGCAGGCCCAGTAGCGAGCGGATGCGCAGGCCAAGTAGCGAGCGGCAATGGGATGTGGGAGCTCGCTCGCTCACCGCCTCGCGTGTTCTCGCCGCCACCGCCCCGCCTCTCACCGCCCGACTCGCCCGCCTCCACGGAACACAAGGCAAAGTTCCACGGCACACTACTGTGCCGCGGAACACCGGTTGGGAAACACTGATCTAGACACATTTCAATTTGGCTTTGGGACAGAGACAGCTTTAGTCACCGTAGAGTGCCATCCCCATTGGTTCTGCAGGAACTCTCAGCTGCCTTCAGTACTGTCAACCATAATATCCTGGGAGGGAGTTCCATAGAATACGGCCCACAGTACAGAACATGTGGCTCCTGATGGATACAAGCAGTGCATCCAAGCCACGGGGGAACCACTAACAAAGGCCCAAAGTCTGGGCAGGGATGTAAAGAGTCAAGTGGTCCGTAAGGTATTTGGGACCCCGTTGTTAAGGGCCTTGTAGATTAATACGAGCATCTTAAACTTAGAGGCACCATTTTACAGTACTTCTGTTCTTTCTACACGGGCAATTCCAGAAGGTTGTGATGGGGCATTCCTGCCATCCTCCTTGATGTTGGCCTATGAATTTCTGGAGGTAGGCCTGGATTAAAGCAACTGGAGGCTTTGGCCTAGAAGACCTTGGGAGGCCCAAACTTAATAGTATCTGATCATGAGAAATAAAAGATCGTTCTCATCTTTATCTACTCAATAAAAGTAGACTATTGCTGAAATTTTAGCATTGATACACAAATGTTATGTGTGAATGTCTTCATTAATCCCATACTTTTAAAACTTATTAAATATTATACAATTATAAAAGATTATACAATGGTAAAATAAAAACATATCATCATTGTATAATCTTTTATCATTGTATAATCTTTAATAAATTTACAAAAGTATGGGATTAATGAAGACATTCGCACAGAATATTTGTAGGGGAATCATAGCTATGTTATAACAGTACACTATATAAAAAGTCAGAACAGTTTCTTTTGAGCTTTTTTAGATGCAGACTTATCAATTGTATCATTAAAATCAGTAAGTCACAGTTTATCATTTTCTATACAGAGAATGCTTAGATCAGACAACTGATCTTAGGACATTGTTGATCATAGTTCATTCTTTATCCTTTTTAGTCTAGAAAACGATCTTTCACCAGTACAGTTTGTAACCATTAAACACAGGAACAATCTGAAAATTGCTTCCACATTGGGGGGGGGGGGCTGTCCTAATTTTCTCCTAGAATATTATTTGATACATATCTTGGTGGCTGAAATATTCTTTTTCAGAATGAGCTCATTTGATGTACGGGTGGAATTGCTAAGGTCAACATCCTTTGGATACTCTTGCATTAACATCTTGATGCCATCGTGAATCTATTCCTTGGTTGCTTGCAGGTTCACCAAAAATTAAAAATTGCAAGCTACACTCCTTTACTGCTTTTCTGTCTAGGTTAGCTTCAAGAGCATCAATTACAGGGATAAATGAATTTATCCTAAACTTGTCTCATGGAAAAAGTTTGCCTACAGCTTCGGATTTTGTCCCATCATCATGGGGAGAGCCAGGGGGGCAGCTGCCCCCAGATTAAGTAAATCAATAAAAATACTTAACTAACTGAGGTTCTTTCCCCCCTCAACATAAATCCTGGCTATGCTCATCATTGTTGGGTTTTCCCATATTCTCTGCCTTTTTTTGATGTATTGTACTCTACAACTGGTAAAGCCATTTCCGACCATGGGGAGGAGAGGGGGTTGCGGTCTAGCCCCTCCTCCCCAAGCGCGGGGGCTAACCTTGGCCCCCGCGAGAGTTGGGGGAATCCCTGGGCGTGCTCGCGACCCTGCCCGCCTATCGGGAGGCATGGCTTAAGGTATTTTAAGCCGGGCACGCCCAGGGTCCGCCCTCTTCACTCCCAACCAGCTGAGAGGTTTTCCCATCCCACCCACCCTTAGACGCTTAGGTAGCCGTAGGTAGTCATGACCTTGCTATGGACTTCGGTTGGTCGCCGCAAGGGGCCTGGTAGGAATTTTTCCAAGTTGGCGATCTTCCGCCAGTTGGTTTTTTCGCCTACCTCGTAGCAAAACGTCACAACTTTCCCTGTATTGGCGGTTAGGCATTGGCTGGGGTACAATTGTTATGCAAATAGATGGGGGGGAAGGAACGCCATCACCTTCCCCCAGGAAATGGGGTAGTCCGGTACAGGACTCCGAGGGGCGTTGTCTTGTCCGAAACCTACCTAGGTAAGGGCCCCCGGCACGCCCCAAGCGGTGACACCCGTGGGATCCCATCATGCCGGGTAGCGGATAGGAGCCAATGCCTAGGGCCAATACCTTCAATTCTCTAATCAATAAAGTTGTGGCCATTTCATGCCCATTAAACTTAAACATCGTGTCCTGTGTCTTTCTTTCTGGGGGAGGGGTTTTGACACGCAAATGTGGTAAATTAGCCCAAGTGTTTGATACAAACTGCAATAGTGAGCTGAAAATATTTGCAGTTGTGCTCAGTGAAATTTGCGAACTTTGGAGTGCCTTGCTAGCTTTATGAAATTGGTCTAGCAAATGTGTCCAAAGTTGAAGCATGAAAATGAATTCAAATTATTCCAGTTTTGGTGTGAGCGTTTGACCATGCTTTCTTGTTCAGTATGTTAACATAGGGTTCACATGATTTTTAGATTCCATGGGTTTGAACAAGATAACCCTGATGCCAATAATCAAATGCAGTAGAACCTAAAGCTGTAGTTGAGGTAGTTTGGTTGGAGAAAAGTTTGCACACAAAGCAGTAGATTTTTCCTTTAGCGGGAAGACACACTAACCATTCTTGAGAGTAGGTTTCTCCATTTCCTTTGGTGGAATAGAATAAATTATCTGAGCAGAAATAGACTTGGGTTTTGTATGTTCTCTTCGAAGTGGTAAAAGGTCCATCCCAGTGCTGACATTCTAACAGAACTTTCTCAATCCAAAATGATATATCCTTGTTATTCAGTGTAGTCCATAAACCTGTCATTATTGTCTCTGAAATCACTAGTAGCATGAATTGTTGGTATTTTGGTGTCTGCTTTTGCCTGCCTTGCTTAGACAGGAGGTTATTCTTTAGGCTGGGCACAACAGAAAAGGCCCTCCCCCTGGTTGCCACCAGACAGACCTCAGCAAGCTGCTGCACAACCAGGAAGAAATGAGTGACAAGGCAGGGCTGTGTGTGAGATTGTTCCCTCAGATAACCTGGTCCCATGTTATTTAAAGTGTTGAGGTCAATACCAATATCAAAACTTTAAACCTAGTCTGGTAACAAATTGGCAGCCACTACAGTTCTTCTAAAAGTAGTGTCACATACTTGCAGCAGGAATGTCCAATTAACAACCTACCTGTTGCATTCTGCCCCCACATAGAACACATGACAGTAATCTGGTCTCTGTGGCTAGACCATGCATAGACAAACTTGGCCCTCCAGATGTTTTGGGACTACAACTCCCATCATCCCTAGCTAACAAGACCAGTGGTCAGGGATGATGAGAGTTGTAGTCCCAAAACATCTGGAGGGCCAAGTTTGCCTATGCCTGGGGTAGACCAGTGTTTCCCAACCGGTGTTCCGCGGCACACTAGTGTGCCGTGGAACGTTGCCTTGTGTTCCGTGGGAGGGAGGCAGGCGAGTCGGGCGGCGAGAGGCGGGGCGGCGGCGGCGAGCACACGCGGGGCGGCGAGCGAGCGAGCTCCCACATCCCATCGCCGCTCGCTACTGGGCCTGCGCATGCGCGAAGTTTTTGCGCATAGCCACTTCCGGGCCTGCCCCAGGAGGTGGGGTTGCAGGCATCACGCCCTTCCCCACATGAGCGGGGGAATCCCATCTGGCCACGCCTCCTGGCCAGCCAATCGGCTGGCTGGAGGGGGCATGGCTTGCCCTATTTAGGGCCGGAGTGGAGGGGGCTCGCCCTCTCTTCTCCGGCTAGCCCCATCGCCGCTCGCTACATCTCATCGCCGCTCGCTACTGGGCCTGCGCATGCGCAAAGTTTGCAGTCCTTGCAGTCCTCGGTAACCACAGCTTGCAGTCCTCGGTAACCACAGCGACCCAAGGGAGGGGAGGGAACAGGGAAGTCGAGGGTGGCGGCGAGCCACGATGATGTCAGTGGGCCGCACCGCCTCGCCCTGGCATGGTGTGAGAGCCCCGGCTAGTGGCGCGAGCTTCGGAATAAGTGGGATCCGCGTGCGCGAGACCGAGATCGTGGGTAAGGAGCTCAGCCCTGGGCAGGAGGAAGCGGGGCCGCGCGTGCGGGCCACATCTCCACAGAGAGCGAGCCTCCCCCGGCCCACCACTCCGGGCAGGTCCACTCGCATGAGGGGGCGGCGATGGCGACGGCCGGCAGCTTGCCTGCAATGCCATCCCTCGAGCAGGCGAGGAGCCCGGAGGCTACCAGATGCGAGTCCTCTTTCCCACCCTGCTCGGGAGTCCAGAGCACTTGGTCGCATTCAGGATCTAGAGTGGGGAAGCGGGGCTTGTGTCTGGGCTGGACACATTGGGCTGCCTGTGCCGCTCGACCTGCGGGGAGAAATCAGGGTGGGAGTCACGACCGTGAGGCAGGGCTGCCAAGTGTGGCAGAAGAGGACACGGCCGTCGCACCTGTGGGAGCTTCTTCCGTGTCGGCCTGCTGCCCTAAAGTCTTGGCTTTTTTCTTGGCTTTTTGGCGGTTGGCACAGAAGGAAGGCAAGGGGGAGGGGGAAAATTGAAACTTACACTTTCGTGCGTCCCTCCCGGCGTGACGCTGCGCGCTGACGTCACGGGGCTGTAATGGTGGTGTGCCTCGAGATTTTTTTCATGAAACAAGTGTGCCTTTGCCCAAAAAAGGTTGGGAAACACTGGGGTAGACTATCCCTATCAAAGAATGACCACAGTTGGCATGTCATCTGAATCTGAAAAAATGTTCCCCTAATTATTGTGACCTCTTGGGCCTTCAGTGACATCCATGGGTGAAGGAGCACTTACGTGGCAATTGCCTAAATTCCAGACTCAGGAACCACCTACCCACAAGGCCTCTGTCTTATCAATATTCAGGTGATTCAGCTCGCCACTGCACTTATTTGCACAGCCACACCTGAATCAGATGTAGTGGGAAAATAGAGCTAGGTGTCATCAGCATACTGATGACAGCATGTTCCAAATCCCCTAATGACTATTCCCAGCTGCTTCATATAGATGTTAAATATCATTGGGGACAAGATGGTACCTTGCAGCATGCCATAATGTAACTGCCTGGGAGCCTTATAGTTGTCCAGTGCTGTTCACATAATGATGCATTTCCCACAAGATGGATCTACCTGGGCAACACCCCTATTCCCCACAACTAGCTGTGGGGCAAAAGGGCATAAAGTCGGCCAAACAGCTACAAGCACTTTGTTCTCAGGAGGCCTCAGAAGCTAAAACTGGTTACAACAATGGTTTCCAAATTTTCAAAGAGGTGAGCAATGTTATCCTCAGTGTCTTGGAAACTTGTCATGTAATTTTGTTAACAAATGCGTACTGTTGATAGCTCTGCTGGACAAGTATTTGAGAATGCAATGGAGGCAGCAAAGTGTGCTTCCTTTGCTGTCCTCACTGCCATGCAGTAGACACGATTGTATGCTGAAATGCATATCGTGTTATCTTCATGATAGGCTGTACACCACCCGGCATCCAGTCTTCTTCATGGTCCTCAGCTCCTGAGTGCTGAAGAGCAATGCAAACTCCACAATGCTGAAGAGGGCATTTTGGAGCAACTAGGTTGCCTGACACGTTGTCATTCTGTTGTCATTTTTCCTCATAGGAGAGTTCCTCCTGGTCATTTTGGCTTCCCTTTTTTCTGAGCCTTTTCTAACTGCACAATAGGGGTGAACAGAACTATACACAGTATTCCAAGTGTGTTTGCATCATAGATTTGCATGAAGGCATGACAATATTGGCCATTTTATTTTCAATCCCTTTCCTAATTATCCCTAATGTAGAATTTGTCTTTATCACAGCTGCCACTGAATCAACATTTTCATTGAACTACCCACTAGAACCTCAAGATCCTTTTCCTGATCAGTCACTGCCAGTTCCAACCCCTTCAGTATATATGTGAACTCTGGCTATTTTGCCCCAATGTACTTTACATTTCAAACCACATTTTGCCTGCATAGAGCCTAGAGGTCTCTTGGTGCTAAAGAAATAAATAGCAGTAGCAGTCAATTTCATCATAGTTGTGGCTGTTCATGGGAAGAAGCAGGAAGTGCTTTGCAGTAGGAAGCCGTGAACTGCAAACGGGTGAATTAATTATGTCAAACCTGAACACACAAACGCCCTATTTTATAAATACCCTGGATAAAAGTTAATCCTTAAAAAAAAAGAGAAAACAACTACTGGCTTGGATTGCAGTGTGACAACTTGTAATGAGTGCAAGTTACAAATCATACACTACTGAGTAGTAGTAGAGAAGCCCAGAAAATGTCTTAATAGAAGACTATCCCAATACAGCTCCAGGATTAATATTTTTGGATTTCAATATATCTATAGCTAAGTTTCCTCATCATTGGTATGAGTTTAACACTGTGATTATTAACAGCACTTGCTGTTTCAAACAGGCATTTTAAATAAAAAAATTCCTTCCAGTAGCACCTTAAAGACCAACTAAGTTAGTTCTTGGTATGAGCTTTCGTGTGCATGCACACTTCTTCAGAAAAGAAGTTCTGAAGAAGTGTGCATGCACACGAAAGCTCATACCAAGAACTAACTTAGTTGGTCTTTAAGGTGCTACTGGAAGGAATTTTTTTATTTTGACTATGGCAGACCAACACGGCTACCTATCTACTACTAGGCATTTTAAAGTTTAACTTACTTAGGCTGCAGCCTTTACATGCTTACCTAGGAGTAAGTGACACTGAACTCAATAGGACTTGCTTCTGAGTAGACATGTAGAGGGTTGCACAACACAGAACGCAACACTCTAGCCCAGGGATAGTCAATGTGGTGCCTAGATGTTGAGGACTACAACTCCCATCATCCATTACTGTTGGCCATGTTAGCTGAAACTTAAGGAAGTGGTAGTCCACACTCTCTGGGATGGAGGATACCATGTTAGCTCCCCTTGCAAAAAGACTATTAATAAGGCATGAAATGTTTCATTGTTAGCTGAAAACAGTTGTCTCTCTGTTGTGAAGATTATTGTGTTTGTGTTGACTGTTGTGTTTAAAATAATGGGTGGGATTCAGCTTAGCTGTTGCAGGCATGCAACAGGTATGAAACAGGACTGTGCCCCCCCATGTACCCCCTAAATCTGCTCTGGAGAGCTGGGGTGACCCAAAATGGTTTTAGTGATTCACAAGGGGAGAAGACAGGGAAAAGTCTTGTGGATGAATAGACCACTTGGTGTATTCCACACAATATGTATAATTTATTTTTGTTCACAGTATATACTTTGGCGAGGATCCAAAGAGCTACTCTAAATGTACCCAGATGCTTAGGCACACACAACGGGAATTTTGGCCTTTTTTCCATTAAATAACTTGCCTCCATGTTAAGTCACAATCTGCTTTTGAGAGTCCCCTCAGTTTCAAAAGTGGCTTGCCGTGTGGCATCAAAGAGATGCTGTTTCAACAAATGCAAAGCCCCTTAGGCATACAGAACTGTTCAAACTAATTAGTTATTTTTAATGGGAGACAGAAGATGTAGGAGACGAGGTCTCTGGAGATAACAAAATAAATGCAGGAAATGTAAGCTTGGATCAAAGATCTGCTTTGGCTCATGGAAACCACCTGTACTAACTCAGTGAAATTATGGACCTTTTTTTTGGAACACCATTTGCCATTTGGTATAGGAGCAGGAACGTTGTTTGAGGAAAAACAAGTGACTGCAAACCCATAAAATGTCTACTCAGAAACAAGTCTCATTGAATTCACTAGTGCTTAGGCCCTCCACAAATAGCTGCAATCCTATACTAGGTAAGCCCATTGAGTAAGTGGGACTTACTTTTGAATAAACACGCCTAGAATTGCATTACAAGGCTGCATTTCTGTATGCACCTACCATTGGATTCAGGAAATTACACATGGGTAAACATGCCTAGGATTGCAGTGTAAATACCCCTTTTGGGACTCATGGGGGTAATTTTGATTTCTTTGGGTCTTGGCCTTTGATTTCCATTCTGAATGTCCTGATGAAGAAAGCTGAATTTGATTTGAAAAATTCCAGTATCTTATAGATCAATATATGAAATAAAAGAATCTGACAATCTGGTTTTCGAAAACTGTTCTAATATGTATTTGTTATGCTGTAATAGGTATTCACTGGTAGAGAATAGTACTATGTTTTTAAATGTGTAATATCGAAAGCAAATCTAATTACAACTATGTTCTCTCTCATCTCTCTCTCTTCTCTGTCTCTCTCCCCCCCCCCACTCCCTGAAATCTCCTGCCACAGCAATTGCATTTGCCTCCAGACTTGTCAGACACAGTGAGCCGCACAAGCAAACAGGATCTGGCAGAATCTGCCAAACTGCTGAGCTCAGGATGTACTGCTATGGCCATAGGCAAGAAGCACCTGGACTTCTAGTGATTTCTACTTAGCAGTTTCACTCCGATTTATATGACACTCTAATTATGACTGTTAATGACTTATGTAAATATTTTTCTTAATGATTGTGACCCAGTAGTCATGTCATATATATATATATATATATATATATATATATATATATATATGCTTTCGTAGATTTTCACGGGTACAGGAATGCAGGTTTTGGTGTCTTCGGGTGTCTTCCCGTGTAAGAGTTGGGGTGTCTAGGCGACGTTTCGACGAGGTCTCACTCGTCATCTTCAGGCTGGTGCTTTCGGCTTCTTGTTACTGGAACAGAGCAGGATCTCAGTGTTTGAGTTCCTATAAATACTGTGGAGGGGGTGTGGTGTATAGCCTCCAACGTTCTGGGCAGAGAGGAAGTTCCCAGGTTAGTGTGCCTTTTCTTCTTTTGTTCATTAATTACTTGAGGGATATCTTGAGAGATTTCTTGAGTGATATTCTGAGTACCATTTAGGAGGGTCATTAGGTGTGGATTAGTTGCTAAAGCTTTCGTGTCTTGACCTCTTGAGCTTGTGAAGAGTTTTTCTGAGAAGATGGCTGTACTGCACTTAGTTGTGCTCTGGCTTGGCTTCGTGTATAGGGGCGAGCTGTGGTTTTGTGCCCTGTGCCAGCCAGATCTGTGTAGGGATTGCAGGGGGGTGCAGCATCCGGAGGTGCCACTATGGTTTGGCTACTGGATGGTGTCTGTAATTTATCTGTGGAGATGGTCTGGGTTTGGGTCTGGTGTGGTTGATTGGAGATGGCGTTCTGTGTGCCTCTGGTTCTGGTGTCGGTTTTTGTGGGGAGGGCTAATTTCCAGATGTCTGGCAGGCGGGACGTGTCGTCACGCTTGTTCATGTTGTGAGGGTGTTTCTCTATCTCAATATGACCACAGCTCGCCCCTATACACGAAGCCAAGCCAGAGCACAACTAAGTGCAGTACAGCCATCTTCTCAGAAAAACTCTTCACAAGCTCAAGAGGTCAAGACACGAAAGCTTTAGCAACTAATCCACACCTAATGACCCTCCTAAATGGTACTCAGAATATCACTCAAGAAATCTCTCAAGATATCCCTCAAGTAATTAATGAACAAAAGAAGAAAAGGCACACTAACCTGGGAACTTCCTCTCTGCCCAGAACGTTGGAGGCTATACACCACACCCCCTCCACAGTATTTATAGGAACTCAAACACTGAGATCCTGCTCTGTTCCAGTAACAAGAAGCCGAAAGCACCAGCCTGAAGATGACGAGTGAGACCTCGTCGAAACGTCGCCTAGACACCCCAACTCTTACACGGGAAGACACCCGAAGACACCAAAACCTGCATATATATATATATATATATATATATTGCAAGCTGTGTGCCTTATTTTGCCATTTTTTAAAAAAAATTATTTGCAAATGTTGTATTGGATGTTTCTACAGTTAACAAACACATCCTATATTTTGATGCCATTTTAAAGACGTAAAATATGTTGCCATTTTGAAGCTGCAGAATTTTCTGTTGCCATCAACTTTACTGTTATTACTAAAGTTCAGATAATGAATGAAAGAATTACACTTTGCATGTTTAACACAACTATTGTGTGCTGTATATCAATATTATGTATATTAAATAAAATCATAGATTTTTAAAAGTGGGTTATTTTAATATCAGACAATCATTTCCCTAGAAAAACATCGTTAAAAATGACACCCTATTTAGTCCCATATATACTATAAGCATTAAATTTCTGTGTATTTTCCACCTATTCTGTTATCAGTAATATGATAAAATATTTTTCATGGTAAAATACATTATAGATAATTACTTTGCCTTATGGGCTAATAAATATATTAAATTGCTTGAGTGAAACTTACTAAACATATACAAAGAATTGCTTTTCAATATAGTTCAAAACAGTAATCCTGAACAACTGAAGTCAGCAATATGAAATTATGTCAGCAGACATTATTCAAGATTGAAATTCAAACTGACAGCTACATTAATGCTAGAAAACCAGGGGAGTGCATTGGAGCTTAGGGAAGACATATCATAGAAAGAAGTCTACAGAGCAGCAGAAAATAAAACCAATTCAGGGTTCCATACTATTCTGTATATACTATTTGTAAACATATGAATTTTTCCCTAGGTAAAATGTATAAATATTTATCAGCAGCAAGATTTGCATATTTGTATTAGAACTAATGTACAAACTATGTGAATAGGTGGCTATCTGGAAATGGTTTTCAAGTGGGACCTGAAAATTACTTTCTGTATAGTTCTATTTTGAATTAGCCTTGATAGAACTTTCCACTAAGTTCATTTTGGATTAAAACTTAGGTCTTTAAACTGTCATTTTATAGAATTGGGCTGAATTATGCTCCCCACAAAACCTTAAATGCTTACTGTAATAATGCTAATGTATTTTGATGGGATTGGAACTAAAGTGTTGGTTAAATGATTTACTTTTTATAACGCTGTGAGTAAAATGGAGACATAGCTTTTAAAACTGTCTAATGTGATGAATGTCAATCATTTAAAAAAATCCACTGTACCATAAACACACACTGTATACAGCTTTTATTCTGAATTAGAATAATTGAATCAATGACAGTGATTTGCCAGGATGTCAAATCTATCCATCATATCCTGTCACTACCAGTTTATTTTTCTGATCAAAATCAAAAAGACTACTGTTTTGTCACCCGCTATTTCATTAGAGGTAACAATTGAGTTTTTTTCTTTCTTTTTCAAAGATATGTCTGTTTTATTTTTTATTTTTACTATTTCTAAAGACGCAAATCCTTTTTAAAATCTATTCAAAATAAAGTTTCAGAACTGAGCTGTCAGTTTCATAAAGCTAATAGACATCTACATTCTTATACCCATATATCGCTACAGCTTTCAAATCATTTCTCCTTTCGCCTTATATATAATATGAAGCAAAACTTCTCAACACAATTTGAATGGGGACCTATGCAGATATTCAATAGATCAAGTATAAAAGGATTAACACTTTAGTTACTCAGTTATATTTTTCATGTAAATAAGCTAGGGAATCTTATATACTATTCCTCTATAAATTCTAAGACCTTTAGGCATTATTAAATTTGCTTTTTTACAAGTTATTATTATTAATAATTGTAAATGTCCTTAATGGGGCCTAAATTAGTAGACAGTCTTCCAAATATCATTAAAATATATGACTCTGTGGGTGAGTGCAAACTTAAATTTAACATGCATAAATATAAAGTACACTCATCAGAACAGGCATTTGAAATAATAAGATCGAGTTGGCATAGAAACCCAAAGAATATATTTTCAACAGCAGAAAGGAAAGGGGGAGATCATTCAGTGAAATCTATATTAAATGTTGTTGTTTTTTGTTTCACATGCTCTGTGAAATAAGTGCTGCACCACACATACCCAGTGTTCTACACCTAAGGTGAAATACCTATTCTTTTACTTCTAGAATATTGTTTAACCAGCAGTAATTTGGTTTAGCAGTCATTTTCCTTATCAAGGTGAAGGTAAAGGACCCCTGACAGTTAAGTCCAGTCACAGACGACTCGGAGGTTGAGGCGCTCATCTCGCTTTACAGGCTGAGGGAGCCAGCGTTTGTCTGCAGACAGTTTTTCCGGGTCATGTGGCCAGCATGACCAAGCCGCTTCTGGCGCAATGGAACACCGAAACCAGAGCAGCGCATGGAAACGCCGTTTACCTTCCTGCCAGAGCGGTACCTATTTATCTACTTGCACTTTTGACGTGCTTTCGAACTGCTAGGTTGGCAGGAGCTGGGACCGAGCAATGGGAGTTCATCCCATCGCGGGGATTCAAACCGCCGATCTTCTGATCGGCAAGCCCAAGAGGCTCAGTGGTTTAGACCACAGCACCACCCGCGTCCCTTTATCAAGGAAAACTGAATAGTAAAATGGTTACACCCTATTTGATAACTAAACAAATGTTCTGTAGGATACATTAAGTAACAGGACTGTTTCTTCAGATTAAATGACATAGCTCAAGCTTGGCATGAAGTTTCCTCATTCCATTATGACCATTTCCTAACTGATATGCAACCTTCAATGGTCTAAAGACCTACATTTTGCCTATTTAATGTAAAGCTTTCCAGGTATCCATAGACCAAAGGCATAATCCACCCACACAGGTATGCAGCTGTTTATGTGCTGAAAGGTCAGCACTGGGTTGACCAGGGCCTTGTTTTCCTCATTTCCCTTCCCCTTGTAGAATATAGTCTTGCATAGGCAAGAGAGAGAGCTGGATTGGCTTCCCGTTCCTGGCAAGTGCCTATGTGCCTGTGCATACAAAAGGAGGAGAAACAGGGCTCTTACGTCAGCCCCACTGCAAGTGGATGGGCCTGATCTTCACATGCATAAGGGTGGTAAAATGGACTGCTCTACTTCAGACTGCGGGTGGGTGTGTGACATTTTCAGTGTTCGCTTGCTGCTGCTGTTTATTTCTACCCTGCCTTTTATGGAAAAACCAAGGCATATTAGAATTGAAACATTAAAAGCAATACAGTTGTACCTTGGATTCCGAATGCCTTGCAAGTCGAACATTTTGGCTCCCAAACGCTGCAAACCCAGAAGTGAGTGTTCCAGTTTGTGAACGTTCTTTGGAACCCGTATGGCCGATGCCGCTTATGCGGCTTCCGATTGGCTGCAGGAGCTTCCTGCAGCCAATCGGAAGCCACACCTTGGTTTCCAAACGTTTTGGAAGTCAAATGGACTTCCAGAACGGATTCCGTTTGACTTCCGAGATACCACTGTACAAGTTTGGGGGACACATTATCCTAGCAAAGGTCTGGAATCATGCACCTGGAGCATAGATAGACACACACAACCTTAACATGCACTTAGCACAGAAACACATCTGATGCATAGACACTGACAGGCATGCACATGCTTACACACAGGTTAATGAAATGGCAAAGTCCTCCGCTCAAAATGGTTTGTGTTTTTGTTCCTGACACCCACACACCAAGAAACAAGCATTCAGAGTATTCACCCGTTTTCCAATTGTCATTTAAATACACCCATGGAAATGGGAAAATAGGAACAAAAGTACTGCCTGTAAGAAGCATTCTGTCTACCTTCCCTAGCTTGCCCATGCTTGAATTGTTTAATTCTGATTTATTATAAAAGCAGCATACTAAAACACAAACATAAAAACATTAAAATGGTATCATAAAGCACAGATAAATATATATATATATTATAATGATAGGGTCTTGTGTGTCAAGGAAGGCCTTGACAAGAAAATAAATTTTAACAAATAGCTGAAGTGAATTACCGGTATGTTTCATGTATGGCAGAGGGAAAGGCATTCCAGAGTGCAGGGGCAATTGTGGAACATACCCATTTTCAAGTGGTATTCTGTAGGTCATAGTACCATGAGTAAAATCTTCCCAGGTGATGTAAGTAATCTTTAGAAGTCTATACAGGCCTCATCTACAAACTGATTCTACACAATCAGGTTAGATATTGCATCAAGCACCTCACCAGGCTATATGGGGTGACCAACTAGGACTCACAACAGATATGAGGAACCTGGTTTGCAGAGTCAGGAGAAGAATGAGTGAAGAGCTTCAAAATGCAGCTTTAAACAGCATTTCTTCCTGCTGACAATTGCTGCTTCCTGGCATCCCCAATTACTGCCAAGAGAAGGGGGCGTGAACATGAGGTCAGCAGAGTGCTTCCAGAATTGAACAAGTAGTTCCGATCACTAAATGTAAGCGCCGACTCCTAGGGGGCCAGGTCCCTTTGGCCCTCGCAGTAAAACATTTGAAGGGATCGGGGCCCCAGAGATTACAGGCATTGTTACCTTTCTTCTCCACGCTTGGACTTCGTTTCCCAACAAGCGAATTTGGCAAGAGAGCTGGGATTGGGCAAAAACCTCTGACATCGTTTCTTATGGCCCTAATGATTGGAGCAGGGAGACAGAGAAAGAGAGAGAATGCAAACTGCTTGCTCCATGGGGCAGGTTCACAGAGCTCTGGTAGGATAAGAGAGGAAGCGGCTCCCGGTTACTTATCATTAAAAAAAATTAAACTAGGAGGGCCTGATTCAGATAACTTGGAAGTTAAAGCTCTCAACCTACTGTTGTTGTTACTGTTGTTGTTAATCCACCCTTTACCCCAAGGTCCCAGGATGGGTTACAACAATTAAAACACAGTATTTAAAAGCAATTTAAAACTTGCTGTCACAGAAGTAAGGTGGGTCCTAAAAATATGACCATGCAGGCGAATGCATAATTTTGCAGCCAGCCCTCATTGATTTGGGGCAGGGAACGCAACCAGATACCTAAAAACTTGGTATTGGGGAGAGCTGGATTCAAGCCCCTTTTTAGCTTTAAGAATTCATAGTAGCCCTGGACCAGTTGCTGTTTCTGAGACCAGTCAACCTCAAAGAGCTGTTGGGGGATAAAAAGTAAGGGTGGGAATAAACCGTTTCACGAGCACAAGGTACCTCCATTGTTGGCAGCTGCTCACAACAACTTGCCATAATTTAAGCTGTGTTTCTAACAGTCATAGCAGTTTGTTTCTCTCCTCCACCCTGCATACCATCCTTCCTGCCATCCTTTCCTGCCAACTTTTCCACAGACTACAAAGCCACTGTTGTCCATATCTTTATATAACGGGCTAAATTCCAGCCAAATAAAGCACAAGCTGGTTACTGGGAGGTGGTGGTAGTGGGGAAGCTGTGGCCCTTTAGATCTTAGAATCTTAGAGTTGTAGAAGGGACCACAAGGGTCATCTGGTTCTACCCCCTTGCACTGCAGGAATAATTCACCCAAAGTGGTGCTCAAACCCAGAACCCTGAGATTAAGAGTCTCATGCTCCACCAACTGAGCTGTGTTGCAGCTTCAGCTCCCATCACCCCAACGCCAAAGGTCAATGACGATGGCAGTTGTAGTCCAGTGACAGCTAGAGGCTCACAGGTTCCCCATCAACACTTTGCATGGATGTGCACTCATACTCACTTCCTCCAGGCAAGCAAAATAAGTTATCACAGTGCAAGGAAACATTCCGGCCAAGCAAAAGGACTCATGGAGGGTGTAGAGCAGGCCCTTCGGGAGGTGTTGCCTGGAGAAGATGCAGAGCTTACAAAGAATCCTGAGAGACTTGGCCACATTTGGCCTTAGGTTCCAGAGCAACTTTACAGATCAATGAAAAACAATCTAAAATAGATGACATATAAGGAAAGGAGAATGGGGAGGGAGGAGGAAAGGAACAAGCTCGGGTACTAGTTCTTCCTATAATGACCACTTGGGATGTAAACAGTGCAGGGAGCTTGATGGAATGAGTGCTGCTAGATGACAGTTGCAGAAGAGCCAAAGGCAGCTCTGAGCAGCAATGATAGAATAACCCAGCTTCCTTTCTCTCTCTGCTCTGCAGTCTGGGGGAATCTTGGCGTTTGCTCAGTACCATGTATGTCTATTTCCAGCATGGCCTACTTTTAAAATGTTTCATTCTAAGCCCTGATGTTTCGCCCCTAGTTTCATTTAAAGTCACACTGTCTTCAAACAGCATTCTTATACAAGCATCTTTTGCTCATTGTTTTTCTGCATTCTGACTGTGAATGCAAGAAAAATGTATTGGGGGCACAGCTTCCAGCCAGATCCTCCTAGGCACCGTGCGAGAGCATGTAATCACCTGCACGTTTGGTGCACAGTGGCGGCAGTACAGATAGGATTCATGTAGGGCTTACTCCTTAGCCTTTTCTTCTCCCAAAGATATCCTGAAAGGCTTAAGATTGGAGTTTTGCTTCTCCTGGATGGGCCCCATCTGCCCTTCGGCATGTGGGGAAGTTTGTGCACATTTCTTACAGTGCCTCTGTATTTAGCAGTCTGCTCCTTCTAGTCCTCCTGTATATGAAATACAATTCTACCAGTCTGGAGACACTGGACTGCCCAGCTTGGTACTGTACTGTGCACAGAGATATCCAGCGTTTGGGGATGTTCCATATCTGCAGCCTCATAGACTAGATGCTGCCAGCTTCCATGAACTCAATGACCAGTATTCTCTAGGCAGGGAACCAAGAGTGGTCAGTTCAAGTATAACACAGAGGCACCATAAAAAAATGACAGCATTCAGAGAAAATGATGGTGGTTGTGGTAATGATGATGGCACCATCTACAAGAGCTTTGCAATTATGGAGTAATTAGGCTTATAATTACATACAAATATGTACATTTGTATATTGCAAACAGAATGCTAAGGACAGGCTTAACGTTAAAGAGAGACTTATTAGCAAAAAAAACTATTTAGTATAGACACTAGGGAACAAATAAAATTGTTTTGTAGGTAATATCAATTTCAGGGGAACCCCGCCACTACCACTGGCCATTCCCATGTGTGGGTGTAGTGACTGGAGTGTTAGCTTTGAACTTGGGACAGACCAGGGTTCAAATCCCAACTCTCCCATGAAGCTCAACGAAGAAGGACCATGGGACAGTCACTGTCAGCCTGACTTACTTCATAAAGTTGCTGTGAGGATAAAACGGGGACAAGACCTACAGTATGTACTCCACCTTGAGCTCCTTCAGTAAAGGAGGGATGTGCATGTAATAAATAGAAACACATATAGTAGCTCCTTGATTTTGCCACTAACCTTTGCAGAGGTTTGGACTGCAGCCTCATTTTCATACGTCTTAGGCTATTTTGGAGCAATGATGCAACAAAAGATGATGTGAGTGGATATATTTCAATTGGGACCTCCTGGGTCCAATTCCTCTCCTTTCTAACAAAAATGGGGGCAGGAATCACAGGGCAATATTATATGCGTGATGCCCCACTCGATTTAATGGGGCTTACTGCCTGAAAAGTGTTTATAGAATTGCAGCCTAAATCCCTGATGAGGATTGCTCCATTTCACATTTCTGCATTTTGTATTCTGTTATATGCTTAAATGTGTTTGAAATAGTATTAAGAAAATGAATAAACCCTCCCAGACTAGGGGAGTGGAGGAGGAGCAGGAGCAGGAGGAGGAGGAGGGAGCTAGCATATGTTACAAGAGGCTTGAGCTTCTTCAACATATCAATTTGAAAACTCCTAAATGTATTATAGGTTGGGGTTTTTATTTTTATTTTTTCAAAATCACTCTATAGGTATTATTAAGCTGCTTTGGCTTTTTTTTCAGACTGGTAGAGTGTTACATAAGTAACCTGCAATAGTTTTAAATATGGAATATTTAAACAAGCTAAACTATGGAATTAGCTCCCACAAGATGCAGTGATGGGTACTAATTTGGATGGCTTTAAAATATGATTAGATAAATTCCAGGATCATTAAGCTATCAATGACTAGCCATGCAAGAACCTTAAACCTGACGCAATAGCATACGCTCAGCAAGCTTTTGCACGCTGCAGTTATGCTCTGGTGTCAGTCTGTCCCTATCAATAGTCTGGCCACAGTGTTTTGCACCAGCTGGAGCCTCCAGATGAGACCCAAGGGCAGCCCCTCATGGAATGCATTGCAATAATCTAATCTTAAGGGTACCAATGCATGGATGTCAGGCACTGGCTGGACGAGGAATGATGGGAGACGTCAGCCAAGGAACCCCCCAAGGGAAAACACAGAAGGGGAGAGCTCAGAGCCCGGGAATTGGTGGTGGGACACCAAGGAGAGGATGGGGGGAAGATTGGGAGATGGTGCTGGATACTGACGGGACAACAGGTTTTGGTGAGCAGGAAGAACCTATGACAAGGAGCAGTTCAGACGCTAAGGCTGAAGCGGGGGTGGTAGTCAATAGACGGCTGAAAAATCCCAGGAGTCTGCCTCTCCTGCTGCGACGAGCTCCCCTCCTCCCTGGTCTCCAAAAACACACAGGATAATGAGGAGAGCAGAACAGAGGGGGAGATGAGCAGGTGCGGTTTGAGACTGCTTGGGAAACATCCAGGAGAGGAGTAGCCTTAGAAGGAGTGGGTGGCAGGGACCTTCAGTCCTGGCAACTGTGCTATAGGGGCAAGACCTACTGGGAAGTGTTGCTGAGTTGTGTGCCATTTCCTTGACTAAAGGGTTAACTTCACTCACAACTGACTCTGCTTATTCTTGCTGACCTGTGTCTGACTCCTGCTCTGACAGCAAATTACCATGGCCAGGCTACCAACGCCCAAGACTGGCTGTAGTTAGCACACCAGCTGTAGCTAGTAAAAGGCATTCCTAGCCATTACGGCTTCCTGAGTCTCCAGCAACAAGGTGCCCCCCCCCCAATATAACAAATCTGATCTCAATCCAGAACAGGCAATTTGCCAATTTCCCAGACATGGGGAACGCCCCCCATCCACAGTACAGTGGTACCTCGGGTTAAGTACTTAATTCATTCCAGAGGTCCGTTCTTAACCTGAAACTGTTCTTAACCTGAGGTACCACTTTAGCTAATGGGCCCTCCTGCTGCTGCCACCGTGCGAATTCTGTTCTCATCCTGAAGCAAAGTTCTTAAGCTGAGGTACTATTTCTGGGTTAGCAGAGTCTGTAACCTGAAGCGTCTGTAACCCGAGGTACCACTGTATCTTTATGTTCAAACTCAGTTATGGCCCTCATCCACTCCACCACTGAACCTAGACAATGATCCAGATCTTGCACAGCTTCTCCTGATTCAGTTGTTATGGAGAATTAGAGCTGTGTGTCACTAGCATACTGATGACACTTTGCCCCCAAAGTCCTAATGAACACTCCCAACGGCTTCACAAAGATTGGGGGGGGGAGAAGACCATGCCCTGTGTCACACACACCATTGTGTGAAGACCATGTGGCTGTAGCACAATCTTCCTGTGCTGTACTCTGGGCACAACCCTGTGGGATGGAGCAAACTGTGCCCCCAATATCCATCCCAAAGAGCAAGTCAAGGAGAACACCATAGTGATAAGTATCAAAATCTAAGTGACTGAGGAACATAAGCAGAACTGCAGTATCTCTGTACCACTCTTGGTACTAGTCATCCACCAGGGCAGCCAAGGCTGGTTCCTCCCCAACACCACACCTGACCCCAGATTGCAATGGATCCAGATAATCCGTTTCCTGCAGAAACTCCTGCCAACATTCTCTTCATCAACTTGTCCAAGAAGTGGATATCGTTGCAAGGGTCCTGTCCACATCATCCGGCTATATAAAGTAAAACCAGCCCTATAGAGTATGCCTTGGACACTGGTGTCCTTGACCTTGACCAACAACTATGGCATCCAATGCACAACAGAGCTGAGTGCCATTCAAAGTGCTCACTGAGAATTGCCGCTGAATACCAGTTGCTGGGAATCACAGGGGAGGAAGTTGTTGCGCTTATGTCCGGCTTGCAGGTTTCCTATAGGCAGCTGGTTGACCAGTCTGACAGAATGGTAAACTCGGTAGGCCTTTGGTTTGATCCAACATGATTTGTCTTATGTTCTTGTGCTCTTAATACCATGTTGCAACTTCCCTAAAGAAGAGTGCTGCAATTTTAGGGCTCCAGTCAGCCTGGAACAAGAGCCTTGTAGTCCTGTTCAGGCTTCTGAGGTAGGGCAGAGGGCAGTTTCAGCAGTAAAGAAAGGACTTAGGCCTCTGTTTTCTCTTCCTATCTCTGGAGGCCTTCTCTTGCTGTCCTATATAACACTGGAGTAGTGCCAGTCCCAAACCTGAGCATTTTATTTATATATTACAAGTGGAGACTTAGTTCTAGAAACTAAACCATCCCTGCATAGTTCACAGGAGGATTTTTTAAATTTCACAGCGTGCAACCCTAATCCCTTCCCCCATAATACGATAAGCTGCCAGGGGCTTGAGGAAGCCCATTACCTCTTTCCCCCTGTCCTCCATGTTGCTGTGGGGGCTGGGAGTGCAGCACATTATTTTCCAGTGACATTCCATGTCTCAACTGCTCTTACACAAAATACATTTGATATCCTTTCCCCAACTCCATGCGCACTCCGTTTAAGGCAGATTCTGCTGACCAGAAAATTAAGCAAAGGTTTAGAATGGAGGGATTGCAAGTTCAAAACAGCAGAGAAAAACATGAGCCAAATTCAAGAGTTTGCAAAGAGTCCCGTTAAGGGTTTTGCTCTTTAAAAACCACTGAACAAAACTGTCCTGCAAGTTCATTAGCTATACCTAAGGGTTTGCAAAACCACCACCATTTAAAAAAAAGAAAAAAGGGCCCTGAAGCTTGTACAGTAGTACCTCAGGTCGCATACGCTTCAGGTTACATACGCTTCAGGTTACAGACTACGCTAACCCAGAAATAGTGCTTCAGGTTAAGAACTTTGCTTCAGGATGAGAACAGAAATTGTGCTCCGGCAACGTGGCGACAGCAGGAGGCCCCATTAGCTAAAGTGGTGCTTTAGGTTAAGAACAGTTTCAGGTTAAGAACGGACCTCCGGAACGAATTAAGTACTTAACCTGAGGTACCACTGTATTTCAAAAATAACATTTAGAAATTAGAAATGTTAGCTGCCTTTGAGATATGGGAGGTACATAGGTAGATAGGGAGTTAGGTTCTAGTAATAAGTGAAGTTTAGCCAGGGGTGTGAAGTTCAAAAGTGATTGCATTGCACAGCATACCAAAAAGTTAGAGATCCACAGGTGCAGTAGTGCTTGTGGGCCTCCCCTTTTCCTCCTGGTTGGACAGGTGACCAACACTGACTCCTCTGTCAGCAACAGAGAGTCTTCCTTGAATCCCTCTTCCCAAACTGGGAAGCTTGCTTCATCAGAGCCAAAACCATTTGTACGACGTCAACAAAATAGCTCCTTGTGTGGTAGAGTCCATCACTGTCTTAAATCCTGTTTCCGTCTATAAACTAGTCCTTGTGAGATTGAAAGTGTTGCAGCCCTTTGAAAAGCAAGTGAAGTGGCACCTTGTGGCATCACAGTTGAAAACTGTGTCTCCAAAGTTGCAAATGAATTTTCATTGCTTAAAAAGAGAATGGAAGCAAAGTACCAACTGAGTCAACAGCCAGACATTAGTGAGAATCATGATCAACAAGTAATGACCAACTCTGATATTTCACAGCTAAATAACTCTAATAGCTAAATTACAATGTCGGTGTCTCACATGTATTCATTCACCAAAGTCTTCCCCAGTTCTTTCAAAAATGTCTTCTTTTTTCATTTTCATGCTGTTTGGTTGCTGTCCAAAATCAGGGACAAGAGCCTGGTGATCAAAATGAGCAAACTGGAAATTCCTTCTTCCTTTTTAAATTAAATTAACTCAAAATGTAGTCCTAAGCTTTCCGAACAATGCTGTTGCTATTTAAAAATCATAACTATTACCCAGACAATTCACACAAAAATGCCTGTTTCCCACATGCAATCTACAAGACGGTCCTTTGGACTCTTTTCCTTTAAGTATCCAGACTGATTGACTGTGGAAAACTGAGTGTTTTACTTTAGGAAAAGTGCTTCTTGCCCCACAACCAACTCAAACAGGTGGAGCAAAACATGTGCCTGTTTTTCTAGGTGAAAGCTATATGGCTGTTTAACTCTTGTGAGCATTCCACACAAATACAAACAGAACCAACAGGGAGGACAGTGTTAAGTGTATGTCATCATAACACCAAACTGTAAAAAGAGCTTATCCCCAAATTTGCACTAAACCCTTCGGGTGTTGCTTGGAGAAAATTAAATTGCACAACGTGATTGGAAAAGGGCAAATCAATCAAAACAGAGCAGTCACCAGGCCATGTATGTATGTGCCCATCTGAGATAACCTGAGATGTCTGGCTGTTATATTTTGATTGATCTGTCCTTTTTCAATCACATTGTGTTATTGGTGGGCAATTAAATTTCACGAAGGTCTGAAAAGTCACTGGTGGGCAGCACTTGTAGATGAGTCTGGAAATGGGTTGCCTTTCTGCACACAACAGGAATCACTTTTTAACACAGCAGATGGGTTGGTCCTCTGCAAAACATGCCCTGGAAGGCTACATTTGGAGCCAAATAAAAGATTGCTCATCTGTAGTCCAATGGAAAAGACTGCCATTTTTTTATTATTAAAATGTTATTACTCTTTTGTAAGGGAAATAAACTCTCATGTAAACTGATAATTTACACTGATGTTTTATGAGGGTTTTGTTCACCTTACAAGTACAGATTAGAAAATTATGATTTAAAGTATTGATGGCATTCTTGCCAATTACCTAGTTTTCCCAATTCCATTGAAAGAAATAACTCTTTAAGGCAGTTAAACTCCTAAACAACATTCTCCTAAACTCCTAAACAACAACAAGAGAAACTAGCATTTGAGTTGGGTGCAATGCAATGCCACGCTGCTTATATTGTGCAAGCCCATTTAAGCAAATGATCTGAAGAAAATGCAAAAATTCTGGATGATTGAAAGTTTGGATTAAGGTTTTCATGTGACTTTCTTTTCAGAAGAACATTTTTCTTAATTAAAGTCATAATCCATGAGAATGGGTTTTCCTATTGACTAATGTATCTTTGTAAGCTGTATTCTTTCATCATTCTGATTTATTTCAGTAGCACTAGTACACTTGCCTTTAAAAGCCCCTAGACAACTTTTCTTGGAAAAATGTAAACTATGTGGCCTGTTTCAAGAATGTTTTTTAATATTTTCAGTGCCATCAGCTATAAACTCCTTCACAGAAAATGTTTCCAGTAATAGTCCTATTTAAAATCATGAAAAATAAGTTTTAGAAACAGGTCAATTGATTCCACCATTCCTACTATTTTAACAGAATTACATTGACATGGTGGTGGGTATGAATTTGGCTACTCAAAACTTAAACAGGAGGAATTCTGCTGTAAGCCTGTGAATATTATTGGCATCAAAGCTATAAATACATAAGCCAATTGTTTTCTTCTCCCTTGCAGAATATTGCCTAGAACAGAACATTTGAAATAAAAGCTACAGCATCAGTGAACGAAAGCTTACACACTGTTTCTCATCTGTGTGCCTAGAATGTACTATGCCTCAAGGCTGTGTAGGATAACAGCAGATATAAAATGGAAAACACACAACAGGAGATGCACATTGCTGTGTCCAATATATATATAAAAAATGGCATTTTCCAAGAAAATCAATGGCAAAAATCCCCCAAAATTAAATGGAAATGGGTTCAGTGTCACAAACAGATGCAAGAAACACTTAATGACGGTTAATAAATGTCAGCCTGTAAACATTTATATAAATCAAGCCTGCGTGATCAGGAGCTGCCATTTAGAACACACACTCAAAGCTTTCCGTTTACGAACTGCTTGCCAAAATGTAAAAGTAGTACCAACGCACAGACTTTCTCCCATCGTGCTTTAAACCCTGAAAATTGTGCTGTGTCCAGTTAGATGCTTGGGTTGCTGCAGAATCTCACATGCCCCTGAGCCAGGAGCCAGGAACTGGCATGCGAGCTCAGGCATGTTGAGATGTTGCAGCCTCTCTCCCTGCCATCCCACTCCAGGCGATAGACCCCTGTCAGGATTCTAGACAAGAGTCCTCCAGCACAACGCTGCGTTCAGCTAGTGTTCTCTAACCCAAGATGCCCTGTGGCTGAGAGAACCGCAGCTTTTCCAGGCAGGCAGCGCTCAGGGGCTCAAGTGGCCTCTCTTCTGCCTAATGAGCAGTGAGCCAAGGACTCTTCCCAGCCTCTCTCCCTTTGACAAGGAAAAGGATCACCAGCCAGTGAGCCATAAATGCCTCCCTTGCTCTTAATAAACTCAGAGCTCTGGTACATGATGGTTGTAGATTGTTCTTCAAATTATACCCCTGGACAAGGGACAAAGTATCAAGAAAATAAAAAATTGGGTAATGCAGATAAGCCTTGTTACTGTACAGATCCAACCTGTAGGAGAAAGCTGAATGCCTGCCTAGAGTAGAAAGAAGCAAAATTATTGGGGGACAAAGGAAAGAAGAAGAAGAAAGCCTTTGTCTTTGGCTCTTTTCACTAGCTCCTTTGGATGAAAGCACCAGGAAGGAGTTTCTTTGTAACTACAGTATAGGCAAGGATGCTGCCCCACTCAAGTTTTCTCTAACTTGAGCCCTGAAGTTATCTACTAAAGGTTTCTGATGACACGTTCTTAAGATCATTTAACATATGCTACCCATTAACACATTGTAATAACCTGTAATCAAGACGGTTTAAAACTTAGGATAGGTTTCCCCCCCCTACACACACACACTTTCACTTTCTATTCAGATCTTCCATGCTGATGACTATAATCTGTTTTAGTGATGCTCTGAGTACAGAACCAGGAGGTGGTAGTTAGATTAATTAACCTGGAATAAAGAGTGTGATCTTGTGATGTGCAGTAGGACACAATTTGGCTCTCATGTTGCTGCAAATGAGGGGGAGTAAAAAAGTAGTTTAAAAATTGATCAAAATATTACTTAGGTTGAAAAGGGTATAGCTGTCTGATTTGGATAAGTGTGCGAGGGGTCAAATTCATGCCTATCTAATACGGATATTCATGTTAAGATTCGCACACTCAGTCATGTACAAGGAAGGGAATTCCTTGGAAGATGGCTGATCCCCAGGAGAGATTATCTTGTGTTATGAAGAATCAAGTAAAGCAAAATTCTCCTCTAACCTCCTGCAGTTAATTGAGCTGTTTGTATAGGACTGATTTTCCTGATTCCTGCAATTACATGCATGTCATATTATTTTATGCATAAAATGTGTACTCTCTCTCTGAAAAAATATTTAAAATGAACAGCAAAAATAAATAGCTGACTTTTATGCAAAACATCTCTATTAGTTGTGATTCCTAGGTTGGGTTTTCCACATTATTATAGATATTTATATTTCAGAAAAGCCACCATGCTCATTTGAAACTCATGGGGGGTGTTTGTGTGTTTTAATTAAAGCCATATTATTATAGGTTATGCTTTTCTGCATTTGTCACAAAAGAAAATTATGCATCTGGATGCTTTTATGGCATCAGCAAATTGTCGCAAAACAGCCACAGTGTCTCCAACTTATAGAAAAGTAGTATTTGATTATGTTATGGCACACTGAACAGAAGAGAAATGTTATTCTCTGTCTTTTGTGAGTACAGCTTGTGGTGCTTTCTCTTTGATTCCAAATTCCCTGTGCTTTCATACATCATCAGATCTGTTTTTCCTTGCAACATTGCAAGTAACAGCTGGACCACAATGAACCTCCTCCATAGATGTGGGAATGTTTATATTTAGCTGCCAATGACTAAAGTCCTTCGGCTTTCACTAGCCAGTCACAGTTTGCATTGTTGTTGCCTGTTTATTTTCCTTCTCTCTTTATTTCTTGACATGCACCTCTCCACCCTCACCCACACTCATGCAAAGTGCATTGAAATATTAGCCAGGTTAGAAGTTCATTGGGAAATTACACTAAGAATGTGCTTTGAGAAGGCACATAGAGAGATCGTTTCCTCAGAGAGCTTATAATGCACCAGTTTAATCATTTAAAAGGAAAAAGTCTGAGGCTGCAATCTTGCAACCAAATATTCCAGTTTAATCCCATTTGATTTAACCTGGATTTATTTGAAGATAGATTGCTTTAGGACTGCTGCAGCACTGAAGTAAGTAGAAAATGTTAACCCTTTCTATAAATCCACATTTATGCAGCATAATTCAAAATGCAGACCTTCCTTAAAAGTTAGCTAGATTCCTCCCTATTAAACAACTCTTTCCTTGCATACACTTCTGTGCAACAGGAATTTTTTTTTTCTTTTTATAGCTATTATAGAGAGACTTCCATATGCAGCTCTGGTGTTCCAGCAATCTGTTAACTTTTCAGCTAAGATTCCAAACCAAGCTATAGAATATATAAAAGTGATTTCTTGAGGACCTCCAATATTTAAAAACAGAAAATAATGTCAAAATAAGATTTGTCTGTATAAAAAAATATATATTAAAACCTAACAAGGAAAAAAAATTGGCCACACCACACTATAAGGTTAAAAAGAAAATAGTATAATAAAGGAAATACAAAGGCTTTGGCATGGTTTTTACAATCAACAATGGTTAATTTTGATATGTCGTTGTGAACAACTTCAAAACACTTAAGTTTAAAACTCTTGCAAGCACTTTTAATTGATTAGGAATGAATTTTAGATGCACAAAAATGATTGGACTGTGAACAGTAGTACAACTTCAGCTAAGAACAATTAACTTTTGCTGACCAAAAAAGAAACGTTTGATGCATGAAAATGTGTATAAAACATCTATAGAATATTCTTGTCAAATATAAATGAAATTAACTTTATTATAGAAATCATTCTGGGAGATTTCTAGGGAAGACAAATACTTACATTTTGACATAAAACAAATTGGATTATATCGAAGACACAATCTATCCTTTTCCTATCAAACTTTTCTTCTTTGAAGTTCTCTCTTGATCCTTTGTTTGCACATAAGCATCATCTGTTAATAACCTTTGGAAATCCCAACAGATATTTTTCTTACAGAAATCTAATGCCGTATTGTTCCAGGTTGAATTATATGCAATGGAATGATACAAACTTGGAGCATCAGTCTGAAATCTATGAACAGATTGGTAGAAGTATTCGATATAGCTTGATAAAACTCTTAATTCGTGGCAAAGCTTGTTGATCATGGCTTCCTTTTTAAAAAATAAAATAAAAAACACAACTTCATGACCAACACAAAAGCAAACATCCATTCAGTCTACATTGTTCTTTTTTCATTATAACATACAAATGCCCATTTACAAATAATACATCAAAATGAATAAAAGTTTGGATACCAAAATGAAGATTTGTTCCAACTGATATAATGCCTTCATGTATACAAAGGTCCATGTTAAAGTCTTTCTCCATGTGTTATGTCGTAGGGCACAGTTGCAGTACAGACGTACTCTGAAAGCCGTTCTTCTTTTAGAAAACACAGCCAAACCTCCAACTGTTGTCCATAGAGCCATTTACAAAATCAACACATGGTTTACTGTAATCTTGGCCAATATTGAGACATATCAGGTTCACTGCCGGGAACTTGAACAGGAACTGACACTCCAGGGGAAATAAGACCTTAAAAGAAAAAGAAGAAAATATTCAGCTTCTCTGTGGCCCCTATTAAAAGGGGGCTTTCTTCTAAAGCTTCCAGAGCTATGTTAAAGAAGTCAATAATATCTTTCCCCATTTGATCATTTCCTAATTTTAGGAAATCAGTTGACCTAGCCATCTGCAAGCATATTAGAAAATACTTTTTGGCCCCACAGTTAAATGTCCAGTCAGTCTGCTCTAACATTTTCAAATTGTAATGGGATGCAGTATTTTATTTTTATGTTCCAACTTTTTCTAGAAGTGCTGAGAGGAGGAAAGATATAAACTGGAAGGAAGAAACAAAACAATGTTCTGTTCATCATTCCTTCCTTCCTTCAAGTGCAGCCCCCCCAAAAAAAACAAGTCAGGAATGGCTTCCCTATTTTATACACAAAGAGTTGAGCAACTATGTTTAAGCAACTGCTGAGTTTTTAACAGGGAACTAACAATCACATTTGGATAGAAAATTAGCAATAACTTTCTGAATAAATTGTTGAGATCAGACTGGCAGGAGAAACAACTCCTTTAAATTCCTTTTGACAAAGAAACAAAGGGGGTGCTTACCTGTTGAAGTTGCGCCAGAGGCGCCCATTGGCTGGCTGTTCATATGTGTCTGCATGTGAGGAGGGGTATATGTATCATAACTCCTCCCATTTACTGACGGACTTGTGGGCAGCATGCAAGAGTAAGAGGAAGTCTGGCTGGGTACCGGGGGCTGAAAGAACAAAGCAAGGCTTGTGAATTTCAGCAGCATCATATAGCCATTGTTTCCTTGTAGGGACAGTAGATAGACTCTACACACAAAGAAGTTAAACATTCATATTTAGTGCCTTGTTCCACGGAGTGCTCAGTCTTCACGGTTCCCACCCCCAAAAGAGGGCAAATGATTCCCCATCTATATTCCACGGCATGCAGAGAGCAGGTTCTTCCACTATTAGTCTTATTTATTATATTCATTTAGGGACTACTTTCTTTGAGCACTTCACTTCCCCAGATTTGAGCACTTTCAGATCTGTCACTGGGTTGGGAAGTGGAGAGTGGAGCATCCTTGCTCAGAAGCATTAACAGTGAATTGGGCTATGTTTTTGTTTATATTGGAATGCATGTTAAAGGCACTGAGAAAAAAAGGCATCTCTCAGAAGTGCCAATCCTAATGATTTTCTCAAATTCAGTAAGAATTATCTATCTTCTTGTTTGTAGCAGGAAATTGGATCAGCTTACCAATCTATAAGCCTTACAGTGAAAACAAAAACAAAAACATTTTCTCTCTGGGTCTTGTCCACAAGCTTCCCACAAGTTGGTCTACCATTTGGGAGTCACTGATGCAGAATATAAATTAGGGTGTGCATGAAAGCCACATCACTGAAGAAAAATATTGCTTATAAGAACTGATATCACTCTCAGTTTTGGGCAATGTAATGGTTTAGGTCTTACATCCCAGTCCAATTTCTGAATCAGTGAATATGTTAGACTTCAAGGTGACAAACCAGTTTGAACCCATGAGAAATACCAACTTAAATCTAAATATTTTATCTTAGTCGGGTTATGGATTGGCCTGGTTTTCTAGTTGTTTACCTATATTTATTCAGAACAGCATGGATATACAGTAGAAGCAGCAGATATAATACAACAGGCCCATTGGTAACCTTAATAATATACAATCCACTAATTTATACCTGTATTTATCCCCAAACTGATTGTCATTTGGACTGAGTTATTTTTTGGGGAGGAGGGGCTGCTAAAAGTAATTAGGTTCCTAATTCCCATTACTATCCCCTGTGATTTGGATATTTTACTTTTTAATCTCAACTCTCTGTCTTTCCTTTGAAAGTACTGCTGTTACATTTTTGTGGATATTAGGTTACAGTTGCACTCTGTGTAAAATCTGTGTAAAAGTGCTGCTTCTTCCTCAGCAATCCACATACAACAGAAATAACAATTGCCCTTATTTTAGGAATATAGTTTTGCTTGCACAACAACTGTCAGGTTCTTAAAGGACAGTATTTTGAAACATTCTGTATTTATCTTTTATCCAGAATTTATCTTTCATATATTATCTTTGGATTACTTTAGAACTCTTATCAAGCATGCTCAGATTCCTACTCCCAATAATCCTGGGTTCAATTAACAAAGAGTTCCCAACCCAAAATGCAACTCTGGTCCAAAATACAATTCAGATGCACATGCCAATTAAGTAACCAACATAAACCCCTTCCCAACATTTACTCATGACTATGTATGAATATACCGGCTTCAGTTCTAAATTCAAGAGGCATGCCATACAGACATACTGTATTTACTGCAAATGTATTTGTATTTGATTGATTGTGAGGGTGGGGGTCATAAAGAACATAGCAACCTATTCCATTACGGCCAATTCTACTATGATCTGATTTCTCCAAGCTCCAGCCTGAAATAGCTGTACCAGTCAATGCTTCATGAAAAACCATGGAAAACCTATAGCTTCTGTATCTTCCTATGAGCTCCATCGCATGTGCACAATAATGATTGGGGACCCTAGCATTGTATCCCACCCCCCCACCCCCGCTCAGCCAGCTAGTTATCCACCTGCTTACAAGCATGAGGTTTGGCAGCTCTGTTCACTTTAACACAGCTATTTAGAACTGCAGGTGCTGTTCACATCCTCCTCTCCCCCTTGGGTATTTCTAGGGTGCCAATAGCCACAGTGTCTCATCAGCCAAGGTGTAATCCTGCTAGCATTTTAATAAGCCTTTTCTCCTCACCAATGCTATACTAATGAGTTTCTCTGGTTGGGTACATTTTTTTTTCTTAAACAGATTCTGAAACTTTTGCTTTATGAATTCAAATCCATGAGCGCCAATTAACTCACTACACATATTTTTCACAATTTTATCAAGTCCTTTATTTCTCTTTTCCAGTCCAGATGATCACATTCCAGGTTTGGAAAGCTCTTCCCAGTGATTGTGTACCTAACTATCATGTTCCATTGCAACAGTCCTTTTATGTTGGCTCATTCTACAACTTTTAGATCAATGGGTTGTATGCTGCCCTCCTATTCATGGAAGGCTTTTTCATCCTTGAATGGAAAGAAGGGGGAAGATGTTTTTTGCAAATTCCCCTTTTCTCCCGCAGTCCCCAGCACTATCTTCCATGAGGGTACTCAACCATTTTAGGGGAAATCAGAGAAAAGGGGGATATCACAATGCCCCGCCTTCCATTCACAAAAATATCTGCTGAATCAGAGTGCCTTTCTTGAACAAATCAGACACTTTAGAAGCCCTGATTCAGTTGAAATCACACGTGCCCTACTAGAAAAACTAGTCATAGACCCAAAATCTAAACATATTAGCCTTCATTCAGAAAATGTTCGCTGCACTTTTGTTCTATGGAAATCAATCAAGCAATGTATAACATTTTCTTACGATATAGCATGCCTATTCAAAGATATCCACAACATTTATACACAATGCATCAGCCGCATGTAAAGAACTCTCAAACAGATTGAAATCAGTGAGACAATTAATCACAACTGACTGAAATGCCATGGGGCTTAAGCACAATCAACTCTAACTGGATCAGGACCAACCACCATGATTCAATATAGATTTAATGCATGTTTCATTCTGCACAAGACTGTATCCTTTAGGTGGCATTTAGGTCTATTGATTGCCTTGTAAAGTATACAAGATCAGGGCGCCAGTTGTATACCCAATGGGCAAACTCCCATTAATTACCTGGATGTTCCTAATGCACCCTTTGGCTATAATTTTCCTTTTGCTCTGGGAACTTTGCCTCTTTGAAATCAGAGTATTATGCAACTATTTACTAGGAGTTGAATACCCAAGAATATTGACAAATTTGCCTTTTACTCATAGCCTATTTCATAGGTATGGTCCCATTCTTTTAATTAATGTTAATCAATTACAAATTAAATTATTCTGGATTAACCACTGTCACATTTTTTTTACAGTAAAACATAAGAAGAGTGTGCTGGATCAGACCAATGTCCCATCTGATTCAGTAAGCTGTTATCTCAGTAGCCAATGTATATCAATGATTGTGGACACCATTTAGAATCATGCTGTAGTCAAAAGCAAGTCTTCTTTAAAAAAATGTGGGGGGCTCAATAGTGAGTTAATAAATGAGGTTAATGGGCATTAGAGAGTGTCTAAACTGTCCTTGAACACTACTGTTGTGAATTAGAAGCAGGTTCCAGCCCTGCTTCCACACAGCAAAAAGTTAGCTGTGGATAGGGTTAATGCTAAGACTCCCAATGCCACATATGGGGGCAAGACTATGATGCTCAGCCGTGTGGAGATCACTATGGAGAAACTCAGAGCAATGCCACTTAGCCAGCAACTTCCTGCCATCTTGCCCAATGTTCAATTCAGTTTAGATATTGTAAATTGGGTTTGAAAATCCCCATGTCACACTAATACAGGACTTTTAAAAAAAATTAATTGCATATGGCAGTACCAAAGGAACAGTGCTAAAAAATTATTAGTCATTCTTTTTGTTTACTTATTCTGGCCTTCACTCCCAAGCATTACAGTTTTCTCTTGGTTTAGTCTCACAAAGGTCCCTGGGATAGTGATTTGTCCAAGGCCACCCTGTGAGCTTCATGCTGAATAGGATTTTGAATCACGTCTAAACACTATCCACCAGTGGTGCTGTCAAGGTATAGCTTTGGGGAGAAAGTGCAGGGCCCCAGTCATCAAAACGACCAGGAGGACCCACCAAAAATGCCATAGGGCTGACGTACCACACATTGAAATAATGCACATTACCATATGGAGGTGACAGTGGGGGAGGGAGAGAGAGAGAGAGAGCCATAATTTCTTCTAAAACTACCTAACTCACACAACTACTTTCCACAACAACAATTCAGTGGCTTCTACAGGATAGTCTTGCCCATACAAAAGGAACAGAGTGGCAAACATAAGGAATCACTGAATTTAAGCATCCCTGTGAAAGCTCAGAAGGACCAGATTAAACTATTGATGTTTTACTCAGGAGTGGCCTGATTGAAATAAAAAGGAGAAAACTATGCAGCATGGAAGCAAACTCCTAGGGGCCGAGGTCCCTTCACCCTCCCTCCAATAAAATATTTGAGGGGGCCGGGCCCCCTGGAAGTTGATGGGCATTGCCATTCAAACGGTGTCTGTCCACCAAGTCTTGTGGTTGATTATGCAGGGCAGGGCTTACTCCCCCCCCCAATTTTTTATTCAAGTTGGTACCCCTGCTTTGGCGTAGCCACATTGGACGCTGCTGCCTTGCTCCTTCCAGGGTTTCACACCCAAGAGCACTTTACACCTTTAGCTCTCTGTCAGAATCAAGGTGGTTAAACCTTGGCAAAAATGATGTCCCGAGGCCTGTTTGTGAATAAAGTGGAACTTCTGGCCGGCATTGTAGACCGCTAGCATAGAGCCAGGCCCTGAGAGCTACTCCACGTTAATTAGCCCAAGGAAGAAATCTTGATGAGTGGCTCAAGCACCTCCCATTAGGCTAATCAGTCTCAAGGAGGTTCCACGTTAACTTCACAAATTTGAAGATTTCATAATGGTGTGAAAACAGAAATCCCCTTGACCTTTGACAACCTCCTCTTTTGGCCTGGAATTGGCATTCTCCACCCCAGCCATCGAATGGGCAAGGCTCTGCCCTGCTCAGAGAGAGAACGAGAAGGTGGGGGAGAAAGAAAGAAAGAAAGAAAGAGAGCATATTAGTGGATTATACTTACTTGCATAGGCAGGTTGTTAGCCATTGTGAAGCTAGGCATGGGTGGCAAAGCACTGTATGTGTTTGTTAGCGCGGTGTCTGTTCTGCCCAGCATTGAACCTGATGTGAAAGAGGAAACTATAATAGAATAGATAGATAGACAGGATGGACGTATTAGTTTACGCTTCAATCAGATGACTGTATTACTGTACAGAGTGTTCTGTTCTATTGCCCCAAATGGGTGACTGACTGATCAATACATTTCTGAAAGCACATTACCAGGTGTTGTGGGTTGCGGGATTGGTTGGTAGACACTTGTGCTAAAACTACTGCTGATGGGAATGTGGCTGGGGGTGTTGCTGGCTTGTCTTCTCTGATTCCTTAGCTTCTCTTCCCGTCTCCATTTTGCCCTCCTGTTGGAAAACCACACCTGCAAAACGCAAGAGCCTTACTGTTAGCACTGTGAACAGAGGGCCGTGTCCTATCACGCATCATTCAGAGCAGAAGACCCAGCTACCTCTCTAGAGCTACTCATAGGAAGCCTATATAAAGACAGAGCCTCACTGCAACCTTTTTTCATATGTATCTATTATCTGTTTAACAAAATGACTGGGGAATAAACATGGAACCACTGATCTACAAAGTCATCTGCATGTGTGACTGGCTTCCCACAGGGCAGATTGGATGCGCATCTACTACACACCTGCACCCATGGGTTTTTGTTAGGGGGGCAGAACCTCAGTTTGCTATGTATTTTTATTGATTGGGGGGCAGCTGCTCCTCCTTTATGCCCATGCCTGCACATATATAGCTAACTAGGCAAGATCCAGATGGAACAACAAGCACTGCTTGGGGCTTTCCTGTCCTCATGCATGGGAAGGGCTGTAGCCCAGTAGGAGAGCATCTAGCTTGGAATGCAGAAGGTCTCAGGTTCAATCTCTGGCATCTCCAGGGAGGGATTGGAGAGGCCCCTGCCTGACAGAGGGCTGCAATGCGCACAACACTGAGCCAGATGGACCAGTGGGCTGACTCAGGATAAGACAGCTTCATATGTTCCTATCAGGATGCAGATGGACAGCTTTGTTGGAGACTACGTATTTCCCCCTGAAAACATCAGTGTCCCCTTTACAGGGTGAGTGGGGGAGGGGAGGAAAGAAAACATTACATAGTCACTTGAGTACCTGTATTCTTGCTTCAGGCAAGTCTATTTTGGCAGCTAGTCTCTCTCTGGCAAACACATCAGGATAGTGAGTTCTCTCGAATTCTGGTAGAAAGGAAACGTGGCAGAGTTAGTTTTAAAAACAGATCCCAGAAAGGACGGCCGCTTCCTGCTTTCAGCTGTCTATGTTTGAGTGCACTTTATGCTTTCAATCTTTTATGAGGAATCTTTCCACCAAAGTGCTCCTATGATTTTTATTCCTTTCCTTTAAGAAGAGGGAGATGTCATTGTTCAGTGTTCACACACACACATATACATTCTCTCACCCTGCTAGATAAATATGTGATTAATACCAGACTATGCAATTATAGGAGTAGATTGTTAAGAAGGAATTGACCAGAGTTCCTCTGTGTTTGGATGTATTTAGAGCAGCCAATGCATAAGAAATGAGGGCCTCCTTTTCCTGTGCTAACATTTGAACATGAGTAAGTTAATACGTGATCATCTAATCGGATTTCAAGCAAAGCGTTTGAAATCTGGGCCCGGAATAAGAGATGCATCAAAAGAAGCAGAAGGACAACTGTCCTCTGGGGCAACTGGTGATGCCAGGACAGGAACTGCAGTCTCAGTATCCTGAAAGCAGCCCTTCAAGCATATAATGTAACCTGAGAGAAGGGCGAGGTTGGCTGCAGTCAGAAGTCTCATCACCATGACTCAGCCAATATGCGCTGCCCAAACTGCGGCACTGTGGAGCAGGTGGGTTGTCAGTTTAGAATGCTGTCCTTATCATGTCACCTCCAAGCATTTAAAAGATTCCTTTGGTAGGAAAGCCATGTGAGATCCTTGTCAATGTCCATTAAAGAATTTCTTTGGAACTTGTCAGGATGGCCCAGAAGAGAGCAGAGAATGTGAAGCCCTTCCCTAGTTTTGACTCAGGCACACGCAACATACCTTTCTCAAGCGCTTCGATTTGTTCTTGGGTGAAGGAGGTCCGATTTCTTTGCAGCTTCCTTTTCAGCTGAAGCCTCATCTGGGCCTCGTCTGAATCTTCTCCATTGGAACTGATGGAGTTGGTGTTTTCTCCCCCTCCTTCTTGTTGCGGACAACCATCTGCAACAGAATGAGGAGGCCGTCCTGAGAAAGACCAAGCTGGACCGCTATGTTCTAGCACAAAAAGTCAGCCATGACCAAGGACATATCTTCTTAACCTTGCCCCAGTTACAACCACTCATCAGCTTACTTGAGGGTGAGATGAGGCCTCGTGATAAATTGTATGAGAAGCCTCTTATTGGTCAAGTTGTTTCTCAGTTAAACCAAACATATTTGAGGTCAGCGTATGCCCAGACCCAAAACATGCTGCCACCTGATAGTTCTGCAGTACATGTATCTCACTGAAGTTACATGAAACTTCCTTGCATATAATCAGCTTGATCCAACTTCTGCTGTGGGACATGTAGCTGTTATACCCAAAGGAGGTGTGCAAAGTGGGCATCTAAACAAAAGGCAGAGGGGAATCTGCACTTCCAGGCTCTGAGTGTGCATGGCAACACTTGTGGAGTTGCAGACTGAGATTGGTGTAATAGGAATTGGGGATCAGAAGCCCGGGTACTGTATTCTAAATGGTTTGTGGACTAGAGTGTGAGGCTTAAGCCCTTGGTCTATACTGAAATACATGGACTACTGTGGGACGGGTGATATAAGGACAAACAATGCCTTATTTAAAAGGTTTATCAGTCTTGAAATCTTGGGTGGGATAGTGACTGAAGAAAAAGGTCACGCCCCTCCCACTTGCAATACAGGGGAGTTCAAAGGAATATGGAACAAAACACAAATTAGTATGTAACAATGGGGGACATATATCATGTTCAAATAAAGAATATTCAGTTTATCTAAATAACAACATATTCCCACTGTATGAACTAAAGATCAAGAATACATTTTAATTCTATTAGTAAAAGACATCACTTCTCCCTCCCATACAAATACAACAATCCAGTAAATTATTTCAAGTGGAGATGGTTGTAACTTTTTGAAAATGCCCTGCAAAAGATCCTCTCTGTATGGAATTTATTTACCTATTGCTGCACTTAAAATAGTGATGTTCAGTATTTCAGATTATCTATAATCAGTAATTCCTATCTAATCAATTAGATGTTGATAGGTTTGCAGAAAATGCTATTAAGAAACCAAACCAAGCTTGTAATCTTTTTTAAAAAATATTTATCTAGTTTTGATTTGAATTCTGCACAGTCAATTTCATTTTAAAGGTTGTGAATTTAGAAGTGCCTGCATTGTTCTGCAGTTTTATTCAACTATTGTATGAGTGTGCATTGCCTTGACACCTATTACAGAGCACAGCTGTAATTATATCATCACCAAGAACAGGCTATAATTGCTGAAAATGGAATTTTATATTTAGATAAAAGGACTGTCCATTCTTTGTAATGTGTTGCACCAGAGAAAAGTAAGATTTCTTTAAAAATTTTAACATGTAATTTTAAAAAGAAATAGTAGCGAGTTCGCTAAGTAGCTAAATATGCTATTCTGCAGCTGAGCGCCTGGCATATCATTTAAGTGGTACATTTTTAATTAGGGCATTTCCAACACTTTTAATGTAATTTCTATCATTAAACAAGAGAAAGTTTTATTGTTTTCACATTGCTGCTGGAGGTAAAGATATGCTCGTGGTCTAGCTGTCTTTCAAAGTGTCTGCAGACACTGAGGGAAAAGGGAAAGGAGGGGGGAGAAGGGTGTTTTACAAAAGGAATGGACATTTCTGTAGAGGCAAAGGAGAAGTTGTCAGTAAATTAACTCTCCCTTTCCTTTCAGAGAATAATTTGAAGCGTTTTGATGTTGCTAAATGAAAAATAGAAGAAGGGATTCTTTTGATTCTAACACTCTGGACTAGGAAGGAAGAGAGGGAGAAAAGTTATGCTACCAAAAAAAATCCACCAGCAGTTCTCTCTCTCTCCTAAGCCTGGAAAAAATATATATATTTGTGGGAAATCAACTTTAAAGTAATATCGTTTATAATCGGCTCACAATGGGGCCCAGCCTTCAAAGCCTCAAGAGAATTGTGACAGGATCTGGTAGGGATCTTTTCAAACACTTTGAAATGTTTTAAAACCCCAACTTTCTCCCCCATTTAAACAGTTGGATTCATCTCCAGTGGTCACCATATGGGCGTTTGGAGATCTATTGAGATGACCACCAACACTTGAATAGCGAGGGGGCTGCTTTTCACCAGGACACAATGCCCGCAGAGTAAGGGAAACTATTAAACTCTTGGGGCAAGGAGGAGGGTTGGCAAACTTTCGTGGGCAGAATTTTGAGGACACAATCAGGCAGGCCCAACAAAAGGATTCTCTTGAGGCGTGCAGCGGCCCACATTGTATCACAAGGATCCCAGTCAACAGACTTTTCAGTGAAGTATGTTAACCTTTAGGCACTACTATCATTAATCACTGTCCCCTGGGCTGGGCTACTCAATGCTATTTAGGATTTTTTTAAAACCTTCTATAGGAGCTGAGGAAGAAAGAAAGAACACCCCTAAACTGGTGAATAGGCCAGTTCCATACACTGAGCCTGTTTACTCAACACCAGGAAGGGGGGAAAGAGGTGGGGGTTAGAGGAGAGAACTACTTAGCTAAGATTAGAGAAGCTTCAACTAGCAGAGGAGAGTCCAGGACAAGGGCCCTGTTTTTATTTACTAGCTAGAGTTGGTGGCTGGCTTTTTAAGTTAAGGGTACTGCTAGGAGCCTCTTCCAGGAGTCCTCCGAGAAAGGCAGCCCACTCAGATCTTCAGCCCTTCTGCTTTTTCTCAGCAAGACTGATGGACTCTGAGCCCTACATTACACCTTGCACGCAGGCTGAGGTAGTTGAGGAGATACTTGAGCGCAACCCAGGCAAACACTGGTCGCCTTAGTCAATGATGCACGTGTGAAATTGACTGGGGCCCCAATCCTTTCCTGGATTTAAAGGAAGGGGCACGGTGTGCCGTTCAAAACTGAAGCCAATGTGCTTATTTGTAATTAAAAGCACTTCGGAGGAGAGTGCTTGGGTTCACCGGGATTTGCATCGGGTACTTCAGCCCAAGATGAATTCCCTGCTTTGAAATGACTGCGCATTACGCAGGCGAGATCCAATCAAGAGGCGCATTTGCTGCGCAGACTTTAGCCGAGGGTCAAAAATGCCTGCGTGGTCGGGGATCATTCCTTCCGGGCGATGCAATCTGAACTCATGGGATAAAATGGCCCGAAATCCAAACGCTGCAGCTTATAACCAATTTTGGAATCAGGCAAGAGAAGCGCTGAGCTCATTTTAACAGACAGCTCAGCGGCACTTAGTTCGGAGCAGCCGCTCGCAGGATCGCGGCGCACCAGTTCCCCGGTCAAATCGCATTTCTGGCCACCTGGCTGAAAAGATGACTGGGTTTCAACCTTTTTGTCCCATTGATATCTTATATGAACGAAAGTTAAAAGGAAATAAACTCCAACGGTTTGTGCTTAGCGCGTGTATATAACCAAACCAAACCTGCAAGCGGCAACGAAGTCCCAGTGACCCAGAAGGAACAACCTTCGGTATAATTGGGACATTTTGGGTGGGTGGGAATTGGCTACTTTGTAGTTGTGGTTAAAGGGAGTGCTCCAAAAACACGCAACACTTTCGGATCTTTCCAACTCCGTTCCTTATTGCTGCGCCCTCCCTCGAAGATGGTGCCTGCGCTGGGCAAAAGCCCAAATCTGCCCGTTTTCGGCGCGCGCCTTTGGAGGGTGCGTGCGGATGGGTTTGTGCGGGTGTGCAGGAAATTTTCGTCTGCTGCGACTTGCGGCTTGATCCCCCAGCTCAGCTGCTTGCTGTTTGGGATCCTAAGGGCCCGCGCGGAGTCATTTTTCAGCTCCTCTTTCACCGCTTAGCCAAGGCAGTTTGGGAGAAAGGGCAGGAGCCGTTAAAACTAAAGGAACCAGATTCAACCCACGAAAAGCAGGGATCATTCTCTCCTACAAGGCGAAAATGGCCCCCAAAGCAGGATGTGTTTTCTTTTTTCTTTTTTTCCAGGTTAAGGGGGATTTAAAAACAAAAAAGGAAGCAACCTCAACCCGCTCCTCATCCATTCCCCAGTCAACCTCCGCTTCTAATGACCCGCAAAGCCCCATGGATATCAATGGGAGGGTCCCCATTGACTTCAACAGAATGACGGTCGCGCCCGAAATCAAGAGCTCTTCGTTTTCTTTAAGGAGCACTTATGGCAACTTTTTCGCTTGTCTTCATTCTGGTTTTTTAAGTCTCTTTTCTCCCCCCGCCCCCCCCCGCCCCTCAAAACAGTGTCAGTTTAAACTATTTTAAGTTTCGCTTTGGAAAGACAGAGATATGTGTGCGTGTGTGCTTGTTTTTAAGGGAAAAGAAATGCCAGACAATTAAGATATCTTTCTTTCTTTTAAAATGAGACTTGAAAAAAAAGAAGCTTATAAAGGAATGAACTCAATAGCCCGTTCCACCTTCTAGACCTAATCCGTAAGAAAAAGCGAGTGAATATGCTGTCGCTATTATCCTATAGCTAGACCATCTGACGCTGGGTATAGGATTTGTTTTCCAGGAAAGGGGAAAAAACGGGGGGGGGGGATAAAAGACGCTGGGAAATAAAATCATTCCTTAGTTTCTTAGTGTCTTAATCAGTGAGGCGGAAAACTAGCAGAGAGGAGGGAAAGAAAGAAAGATAGCAAACCGATTGCGGCACCTTTCAGCTGTGGAGCTGGGATCAAAACATTGTAGCATCTGTTGAAAGAGAAAGTGTCTAAATCCTATAGAAGGCTTTAGTCTTATAAGGAGGGGCGAGAGGAGGCGGAGGGGGGGGAGATAAGAAACAGTGTCTCAGTGATCCCTAAAACCGCTAAATCACTGGAGAATTTCTCCCGGATAGAGATGTCTCTTTTTGTTCTGTCAGCCCTCATGTATCCATTATTTTATTCACTGCTGCATGGCGTTTATCAGATTGAGACCATATTTGTCCCCCTCTGAGACCTAACCTTGCCTTATGCTTTTGGAGTAATGGACTCTTAAAATCCAGGAACACAGAGGCAGCCCGGCGAGGGGGGGCACCCGAGTCCCCCGCATGAATATTCCAGGGCAGAGGCATTTTATTAATTTTAATTTAGTGGTGCAAAGGCTTTAAGTGCGCGTCTCTCTCTCCTCTTCTCTCCCCCCCCCCCCAGCGCCTCAGCCAAGGCCTCTACGCCCCCTCCCCCGCTTTCCTCGTCCACATTTTTTTGAGGTTGACTCAGGGCCAAGAATATAGTAGCAGGCCCCCATCCGCAAGCTTTATTCCCATTCATTTGTTTTAACTATATGGCAACTGGTGATTAATGGGGGTCTCTGAACCCCTGGCACCCAGATCCTATACACGTTGACTGGAAGAAGAAGAAGAAGAAGAAGAAGAAGAAGAAGAAGAAGAAGAAGAAGAAGAAGGCGGCGGCGGCGGCCAGTGGGCCTTACTTCCATGTAAATGTGCTTTAGGGAGAGCAGCTGAATACGCTCTGGGGAAAACGATCTAGCCACAGTTAAGGACTTTTGAAACTGGAGTCCCATGGGCGTTTAATGGGAGGCTGGACTCATTGTCTAAAACGGAGCTTTTCTTCTGAGTAAACCTCTTACCAGCAGATCTCACTGGTGTAAATGGGATGGATTGATCCGCGCGCTCCCATTAAAACCGGTGGGATTTACAAGGGCTTAACTACAGTGGCTGAATCCTGCCTCTCGTCTCCCTCCACGGGCCCTAGCCAAATACTGCCTGAAATCCAGCACAAAAACCGAAAACAAAATTCTGTGGACCCAGCGCTCCTGGCTGGGGAATTTAGAGAGCAAACTCGCGCCCTTTCCCGCACCGGTTAATCTTTAACCCCAAGGATCTCCTCAGTTTTTCTGCGGGGGAAGGTGTGTGCTTCGGTTTAAAATTTAAATTTTAAAGGATGAGGGTGGGCGCTGCTGTTTCAGGAAACTATAGAGGAATAAGACACCGTGTCTTTTCCGAAAGGGCTTCACGCCCGAGCCCCAATGACTTCTGCGACAGATCTTACTTCCTTTCAAAACAACAACAACATCTGGGAAGGGAGAGAATCCCGATTTTAAAATATCTAAATACGCGCCTGGCGATGAGATGTGCCCTCGGTTCAGATATTACAGCGACGGACTTCAAGCAACCTGTTATCTCACTGCTGCAAACACGCCCGCACCAAGCGGGGTGGGTGGGTGTGGAGGAAGAAATATTGAGCCCAACAAACTGAGGGTGAGATATCAAAATTGGACCTTCCGACACCCAGAGAGAGTTTCTTGACTCCCCCCCCGCCCCCGTTTACCCTTGGTGGGGCTGCATATGTTCCTACGCCCTGGTTTATGACAATGATCCGCTTTGGTATAATATCCTATATAACATTCAAATAAAGCCAAGTTTCCCAGCTTCTGATGAGATCTAAAGTATCTGGAACCCTATTAATTGCCAGCGATCTCTCTCACTCTCTCTCACACACTTCCACGATCTGTAGGCTATACGTATGATCTATTTAAATAATCCTCTTATTTGGGGTTGTGACTTGTAGGTTGCGAGTCAGGGCGAGCTAATCTGCGCCTGTGTGCTCCCCCTGATCCTGACAGCAAGTCCCATCCATCTTAGAAGGGCTAAGGTTGCTATTCTAGAACATAGGAAGTCAGAGAAGCCAGTGTTAGGTGGCTTTAGCGGGGTTGACTAAAGGTTGGGATGCAAGTTCCATTGGAGCCATTCTTAGCCTCGGGCTGTTTAGGGCCCTAGCCTGAGGGCCGGATCCTTACATCAGCAATCTTAAAACCGAATCCGCAGAAATCCTGTGAATTGCAGTTCAACGTGTTTCCCAGCTAGAATGCGGAGTTTTGCAGCTAACTAGACCCTGACTTGGGACTTTGTAAATAATTTTGATCTTCTTCCGGGCAAATGCGCCCAGGATTGTGGCACTGTCAGCCTGAGATTAGACGTCGTGGGGTTTAACTGCAGAGTTAACACACAACCAGGAAAATTCCCCGTGCAAGACCCTCGACGAGCCTGGGGCTGCCCTAGCTCTCTTCCTTATTAATTTCAGTCCAGGGTGGATCGTGCCCGAGGCCGTGGGCCATAGCAAGAAAACGAGCCTGGATGCCAGTGTTGAGAATCTCCTAGCTTTAAAAGTCCGAGTTATACACACAAAGAAAAAAGAAAGGCCGATTTAGCCTTTCTGATATTCAGGACTGATTTAAATCGGTTGGAATCCGAATTCTTCCATTGCTCTGCAGGAACTGTGAGTGAATATTTGCGCTGGGGACCATCTAAGTTATATATAACGCGGCCTATAGAGCCATGCAGCTTACAGTTCAGGTAAGGGGAAGGCGATTCCTTCATATCGCTGTTACTCAGATCAGCTGAACAGCTGGCTTTAGGCGCCGTTCAACAACCACCCCCGCCTACCCTCTGTCCGCATCCCGAAGCGAAGCTCAGGCGCAGGTTCCTCACGCCACCATCCTCAACGGAAGGGTCCTTCCTCGCTTTGCTTCGCGTGTCCCTCTCCTTACTCCAGAACTTGGCAGCTCTAATGAATTGGAAAGACCTGGGTGCTGCTTTAGAGTCCCACAGCCCGATGTCCAGTTCTGGAATAAGCCACTAAAAGTCTGGTGGCACTTTGAAAGACTAATATGTTTCATGGACTCAGAACAAGACCCAGGGCAACTGATGCCACCACAAACAGGCTTGAAGGTACCACAAGGCTCTTCTTGATTGGGCTTGTTTTTCGCTCCTTACACCACATGGACGCCACTCTCCCTTTGGAAGAGGTCGGCAATATGTGGTCTTAAAGACCTGGGTGCCGGATCAGGTCTCCCTAACCCTTCCATCCCTCCCAGGGGCGCACCTACTCAGCCACTCAGAGCACCATTCTGAAAAAGGATGGTTCATTGAAGTCAGTGGAACTCAGTTCCAACTAAGTGTGGTTAGTTAGGACTGAAGTGTCAAAGGTGCTAACCGGCGGGTGGGGGTGGGGTGGGGGGTCTCAGTGAGCAGGCTGGCTCCCCGTCATCCTCCAGCCCCACGGCATTCTTCCTCCCCAATGGGAGATCTGAGAGTTGGGACGGTAATAGGATGCCCCGAAGCTCTTGTCTTTCCAGGGTCCCTCCTAGACTGCTCCCTTCTCTTAAAACTGACATGTCTAATTGGCAAGCGGAGCCATATCGTGTCCAGAGGTCTCCTGTGGAACATTTCTACAGCTGTCTCCTTCAACTAGACGCTTATTCATGTCGCCTTAATGAGAAACAAAACGATCTCTAATGAGCAATTACATAGCGACAGAATTGTTCCCATAACAAATTCTTGCGTGTGACAGAAACATCCTTTGTACCAGATATTCCGCATATTGTTACTGATTTCTTTCTTTTCTCTCTCTCTCTTTCTCTCGTATCTTAACCTCCTTTTCGGGATGGAAAGAAAAAAATCAGGTTGTTGGGGAGACACCTCTCCCGAGAGACTGACCAGAGCCAGAGAAAGGTCTCGTGGCCCACCGAGAGGCCGCCTTGGCAAACAAAAACAAACCCGTCGCGATTATTACAGCATCTCCAGGAGCGAAGGAGCGCAACCCGCCCCGGAGCCTCCGCATTAACCTCTCGCCATTCCCTACAACAAACACCTATTAATCTTCCTCGTAAACAGGGACCCACATTGGCCAAGTGGGAGCACGTCTAGCTGAGGAGCGAAGGCGCGCCACAGAAAACCTATGCAGAACCAGCTCCAACCTGGAGCGTGACCTTTTCAGTGACTGCACGCACGCACGCACGCACGCACGCACGCAACCTGGAGGAAAATCCAGCCGACCCACTTCTCCTCTGCTTTTCCCGCAAAGGCTATTACGTTTGTCCTACCTTCCTAATTCCCTCTCCTACCCTTGCAAGCAAAGAAAAGACACGCCGAGATGGAAGCCAACCAGCTAATCAGAAGCCAGAAGCTTCTCTTGCTTCCTCGTCCATCTTTCTAGGTGCTTCCTCCACAGAGTCACAAAATTTGTCAATTACCCTGAAAGCGCAGTCGGATACAAGGGTGTTTTCCTCGCATTCCGTCAGCGCTTGAGCGTCTCAGACTCTAAGGAGAGGGTGGCGTGGTCGTTGGTCTGGTTTGTAAACTACTTAAAGCCCATTTTTAATCATGTGCGCGTGTGCTTATAGGGAGTTTTTCGATCCAATGTGTGTCCAAAGGAAAGGGTAGGGTTGAGGGCTGCCAAAAAGATCCGGTTTAAAATAAAGCTGCTGCCTTTCAAACGCCTCTCCGACTGTTGCCCTCCTGAGTACAGTATTCACACGACACCCAGCCACCCACCCCCACCCCACCGCTGACCATCTCGAGATAAAGTAGGAGGAGGAGCAGATTGCCGCGGAGGTGGAACCACGAGGCAGACCAGCGTGTCGAGCTTTACCACTTTGGACTTTGATGGGTCATTAGAAAAATCGGATTGATCAGGGTGGGGTGGGGGGAGGGAGAGGAGGGAGAAGAGGAGGAGGAGGAGGAGGCTTGCTCTTTCTCTCTCTCCTGCTTACCTTGCGTTGGCTGTCCTGGCACGGAGGTCCCCGGGTACCACCCCGGCCTCGTGCCCCACGTCCCGGTCTGCCCGTTCAGCATCCTTAGCTTGTCATACATTCCATCTGCCCCCATCTGTTGCTTTTCGCTAGCCAGGTTGCGGAGGACTCTGTTGATCGAAGATACCTGAAAAGGAAGCGACATTCAACGCGATGGTAGCAAGGAGAGGAGCCGCTTTGGAAACAAAGCGGCGACAACAGCAGGAGCAACCCCCCTCCCCCACCCGCTGGCCACAGATCTCTAGAACCACTGGGACGTTGCTGTCAGTCCCAGAGGATGTGTGTGTGTGTGTGTGTGGATTGTGTGTGCGTAAGAGGACTTAAAAAAAGAAAACCCAGCCCCCAAATTTATTTACAAAGAAACCATTCCCACCGATTTCAATGGGAGTCTCTTCCAAACAGGCCACCGATCGAAACCATCGCGACCCTTTTGCGCGACTGCTGACTGCAGCAGGACTACTCTGTAGCAAATGGGCTGTGAGAATGGCAGCCGGCTCGCCTGTTCAGCAGGGCAAGCGAGGCGGGAGATGAGAGGGCTGCGGTCGCCCTTGAAAGCCAGGACGTGTCCCCTGCAATACGCGGGGTTCTCTCGCCAGCCAACGCGTTTAGAGCAGCAGTCGTCTGAAAACTATTTAGGGACTTAAGCAGGTTGTGCTCAGCAGAGTTCCTTCGTCGGGAGAACTGCACCTTATGGAAAACGCACAACCCGGGCAGAAATGCCCTGTGTTTTTCAACCTAGAAATAAATCCCCCCCCCGCATTGCTTTGCACATTCATAATTCGCTCGAGGAGAGTTCCCAGTTGGTCCCACCACCCTGGGGCGGGGTATTTAGCCTCCCAAAGCCACCTTGGTTTTCGGAGCCCTGTTAGCTCAAAAGCCAAGGATGAGTCCTGAGCATTTTTTAAGGGCACCCATAAGTTATTTGTGCCAAATGTTGCCCTTACCCAAGGGCGGGGGAGGGAGAAATTGCAGGGGGAGGGGCTCCTTCGTGCTAGAAGATCAAAGAGAAGGGGGAGTTAGCGACAGGTCTCCTGCTATTGTTCTAGGTCAGAGAGAGAGAGAAAGGATTTATTGATGAACTTACGCTGGGTATATTATCGTTGGTACAGACCCCCTCCGATAGTAATCTGTCTCGGATCTCCCAAGCAAAGATGGAGGGGCACTCCCGTTTATACTGTGCTATTTTGCTTACAACTTCTGGAGTCGCTACTCTCGGTTTGCTACCTCCGATTGCCCGCGGTCGGATGGAGCCAGTTTCGTAATACCTCCCCAGAATTTTACTCACACAGCCATTCGACACCTGCATCAGGGAAGCGGACAGAAAATCACATTATTAATAATTTCAAGACAAAAATAAAATTGTTTAAGTATGCATTAAACAATGACAAGCTTACGTTTTGATTGTCCAGCACTTGGACTTTTGCATCTGCATGGGTCTATAACACAAAAATATACCTTAAATGGTATGAGAACTTACTTAGAGAGGTTTTTCTTTTCTTTTTCTTTCTTTTTCTTTTAAAAAATATTACATTTGTGGCCCTACACGCTACAAAGGTGAGATTTTTTTGATTTTTTTTATTTAAAACCCACTTTGAAGGGGGGAGGGGGATAAAAACTGGAGAAAAATGTCAGATATTGGAAGAAATGTTAATATAGACATCATCAGCTCAGTTTCCAAAATACTCAGATTTCGGGAAGAGGGAAGGATTGGGAAGGTGTGGGTGGATTATAAAACGGGAATGATACTGTATCCCTAAGCCAAATCCCCGGCCAAATCGTTTTCTCATGAGCTTCGAGGGATAAACAGGCAGCAATTTCAAAAGAAACCAGCGTTGCTTATTGCTTATTCACATATACATATATATATATACATACATACATAAATTTGCATGCAGAAACTTTCAGTTACATGGAGGGGGAAGCGGACAGTTTAACACCCCCCTGACCTGCACACGCTTGCTTGGAAAGAAGTCCCTTAACCAATCGTGGGGCTCTGCCTTCCAAAGAAGCGTCCTTAGGATCGGGCGCATTGCATCGGTCAGGTCACTCCAGCCAACTAATATTCGCCAACAGAATACAGGCGTACATATGGAAATAAGGCATATCAGGTTGTCAAGCAGCCATTGACTTAAGGAAAAAATAGATAGCTCTATCCCCGTGGTTTTGAGAAGCAGATTGATGGTGATTTAATTTTTTTAAGAATCCTTCTCTCTGCCCCTCCCCCCGCCCCAAATAGGCTGGAGACGGAAGGTTGCAGCTACAGAATAATACCCTTCCCTCACCCACCCACCCCCAGGATAGGCTGTGTCCGGTTTTTTGTTTTTGTTTTGTTTTGCTTTGGTTTGTTCCTTCCTTCCCCAAGCCAGGCTGGCGTAGGGTTGCTGGAGCTGGGAAGGCGAGGCGCATTTTCACCTGCAGGATTCGGGAGATGTCACACGGCCGAGCCCCGCTGTGGGCGAGTTCCACGATTTTCTGTCGGGTTGAATCTGGCAGCGGCCGACCGTTGACAAACACGCCGCCGAGCTGGTTGACGCCGCTGTGACCTGCGTGGTGGGGGGAGGAAAACAAGGACAATGGAAGCCTCGGCTACCTGAGCTGGAGAAGGACGACCTGGGGCGCCCCAGCTCCCTCCTCCCCGGTCAGGTTGCTGCTGCTGCTGAGACAGAGAGTGGGGGGGGGGAGGGGAAAGGGGTCGGGATGGGGGGTCGGTGGGGAACAGCGAAATCAACAATCAAACAACCCAAATCAGGCGCTTTTCTGGTTTCTGCTTTGGAGTTGGCAAAGAGAAAAGCCCCACTTAGCGCGGGCACAGGCGAGCCAGACCTATGGCTGTGGATCTCAGGTATGAAGACTGTACACACACACACACACACACACACACACACACGATGCACACACCTCCCTAGGCAAAATCACTGCAGCCAAGTAGCCACCGTTACTCCAACAACCATCTATTTTACCAGTTGCAAAGCACGTTCTATACAGGAAAGTCATTCATTCATAGATAGATAGATATAGATAGATAGATATACATATGATCATCAAAGGAAAATTCCACCACCACAAAGACTTTCTCCCCTTTGAACTGGTCTCCTTCCCTTCCTCTCCCCCCCCCCAATCCTCCGCCATCCCCCCTTCTAAGCTCGACGCTGACTCCTCTCTAAGGCTCCATTCACGGTCCCAGCTCTGCCTCTCAAGCCCAGAAGAGCAACATTTGGTTACACACTTTCACTCAGAGACATCCTTTCAGCAGCCTTGGCACCAGCCGGCGAGTGAAGGGCACACAGCCGACTGTGGGGGAAAGGGGGTGGCTGGGGGTGGGGAGAAGGAAGAACCGTCCCCTCTCTCTTCCATGGGGCGGCGGGAGGTGGAAGATGCCTTTCGAGACCCAGCAGCGCGTGGACCCAACGCAGCCTGGAGCCCATCCACAGAAAGTCCACCTCGCCCGCCCGCCCGCCCCACCACAGAAAGCACAAAACCTGCCTGGATCAGAAACTGGCTAAGCCAAAAACAGGCGCCTCCTGCCCTCCGTCTCTCTTAGCCCCCTAAATGCCACCAAGATCCCCACACCCCAAATTCCTGGTATGGAAAAGAAGGCGAGGGAAAAGGGAATTGTTGCTATTATTTTAAAAGGAAAATAAATCGGAGTGGTCTATTCTGAGCTTTGCGACAGTCCCTAATCATCCTCCTAGCTACAGCTCACTTGGCCAAAAGCAACGCGAATGAATTTCTTTAAAAAAAAATGGTTCGAAAATAATTCCCCAACCTGCAGCTTGAGGCTTTGGAGGCAAAAGGCTCCCTGGAGAAGGTCTGGGCTCTCTCTCTCTCTCCCTCTCTGTGTGTCTCTCTGTGTTCTGCTCTCCTCCTCTCTTTGGAGCCTCCTGCTAAATTGACTCCAGGAGCTTCGGCTTCTTAGCAATAAATAAGCTCCAAATATAGAAGAGGGGGAAAATATGATGAGTCTCTCTGACATTTGTCTTTAAAATAAAACTAGCTGCACGTCAAGTTTGAGCTTAATTTCTGGAAATAGGCGGAAGTCGCCCCGGATCATGCATGGAAGGCTAATTGAAAAGATCAGTTGGAGCACTTGTGGCAGACGTGTCACTTTATGACAGTGCTCCGCTTTTGAAAATTGCATCGTCACGACAAACAGGAGCATGATAAAAACGACCCTTTCTGTCCGGATTTGGGTATCACTCCGACGAGATTGAACTCTACTCGTTTCCCCTTCGAGGGGAAGCGACTTTTTAAGGTAGCCACGGGGCCAGTGCGGACACAACCGAGGGGGCGCGCTGCCTCCTCGATAGATCCGAAGTGACATGCGGTTTGGAGAGCGATGGAGGGAAGGGAGGGTGAAGGAGGAGGGGAGGGGTGCGGGGGGAAAGAGAGAGAGGCATGAGCGTAAAAGCCACTAGAGAACCGACCAACGTGTGCGGTTTAAGAAATATAGGGGGGGGGCACAAGGCACAGATCCTCTTTTTCTCTCTCTGCCTCTCGGATGGACCTGCTCATCTCCCCCCCCCCAAGTATGTGAAGAAGGGGAGGGAGCTTCCATCCCCGGGTCGGGGAGGTGGGGCGTCAAATGCCCCCCTTTTAATCCTCCCAATCACCACTCCTAGGTTAGGTGGTTCTGGACACATTCCCCTTCCCCACCCCACCCAACTCCCTGTTTCTCCCCCTTACCTTCACCCTCCCTCTCCATTGCCCTGGATTGTCGTGGAATCTGGGTTGCTCTCCTCTCCAGTCTCTCAGGGACCCGATCCAGCCTCGGCAAGCCCTTATCAGAGACCCATTGTTTTTCAGAGGGGTGGTGGGGCGGCGGGGGGGGGGGTGTTTCAGAGAGATGAGCACGTGCTTCATTCTCTCTCACGGAAACCAATGGGACTCCCAATCCCGTGGCTGTGATGTTTCCTTGGGGCCTGGGGATCCACGGAGCAAGATCTCCCTCTCGCTCTTTCACTCCCACACACGCATGGGGCTGTGGACAGGAGGCCCTTTGCCCGCAGCCCCGCCAGAAATGTATCTCCGCGCGCGGCCCAACGAGGAATGCCAAACTCCCAAGTTGCGCGTAAAAAGGTTAAGCCTTAATCAATGCCTTAATTTCCCTGGAGAGGGGAGGCAGTTCGAGCCCAGTGGCAACGATTAAGCGCCTCGCCTTTCTGGGGCTAGGCTTCTAATAGGAAAGCATATGGTGTCAATTTGGAGCCCCGGCACCACATACACCCAGGAGTTGTTCGCACAAAGCCTGCAGAGCCGGCGGCGACCTTTGCGCAAAACCCGGGCTTCACCCGGACGGGATCTCCTCGCTCCACTCCTGCACGGGCTGAAGGGGAGGGGGAGAAGAAAGCGAGCGCCAAGGGCCGGCATCGAGGCATCTTCTGGCCCTCCGATTAACACTTTGGGATGAGCTGTGCCTCAAGGCCAAGGGCCCCGGCTAGGAGAGAGGAGGGCTCGGCCTCCATGCCTGTCTCCCTGCTCCACCCTGACCGCGTCTCTTTCTGATCAGCGCTAAGGCTTAGCAAACCGTCGGTTTAAGAGGGATCCCAGGAGAAGGAAGCAACAGAATAAATACAGGCCTTCCCGGCCGGAAAAGTTTATCATCACGCTGCCACGGTCCGCCACGCGGAATCGCCCAAAAGAATCCCAGCACACGGGGCAATTTAAAGGCGCTCTCGGTCCCCACAATCCGGTTTGTATGCTTAGAAATGCGTCCACCCTTCTCCCACAGTCCAAGAGCTGAGCGCAGGGCTCCAACCTTCCTGCAAGGACCCCCAAGCCCTTCCTAGGAGGAAATCGAGTGGGGCCTCGGAAAGCCGGCGCCAGCAGCTCTACAGCGAACCGCCTTTGGCTAGGGAATCCCCGCCAAGGATTTCAACTCGACTGGCGGCCAGAGGGAGACGAAGAAGGGCCGCCGTCATGAAGACCCGGCCCCGTTTACTCGGAAGAAAGTCCTGCCAGAGTTCAATGGGGCCAACTCCCAAGTAAAGAGAGTGGCAGCTAAAGAAACCCTGATAATCCCGGATCCTGCGCGAAAGGCCAAAATAAATGCCCAGGCCGAGTCAACTAAACTCTGAAGTACCTTCGCTTGAGGAAGAAATACTTGGCCGGCTTTTGACTTCAAAGGCAGCATCTTTAAACATGACAGCAACTCGCTAACGAGCTCAACATTATCTCACGGAAGGGGCATTTTCTGGGCAACCAGGCCCCGTTCCAGCCATCCAAAGCTATGCACTTTTAAGTCTCCCTTGGCCCCAGCAGGAGAGATTAAAGTAGGTGCTGCAACTCTCTGGTGGACTCCTGAGAACTTAAAAGTGCATCCCTTGTGACTGCTGGATTGTCCCTTAGCCCATCCGACCTCCCTACACCCAGGAAAGTCGACGGGACTTAATTTCCCAATCAAAGTCCGCGGGAAGGCGGCTGATCTGCTCCGCCAGCGCCCTAAGTATATTTATTAGGAAGTGTCACAGATTTCCTTTCCACCAACACGCTGAAAATCAGCGGAGTTGATGGTCCAGAATGCGGGTCAAACTGCCGCAACCTTGCGAGACTTCGCTTGGAAATCCAGACAAGGCCCTCTGAGAAGGATTGCTTTGTTTGCGAGTTCTGCGCAACTGACACCTTTATCCCAGTGGGCTGTTCCACTGTGGGTACCATCGGGCTCCCCCAAACACAAAGAGGGCTGGGGGTGTGGCGGGATTGCGCCCGGTCCCTCGGCTTCTAGAGGAATCTACGTCCAAATAAGGGCGCTTTGTGAGAAGCCGCTGTCATTGGGGATTCCCTCTCGGGAGTGGGGAGAGGATAGCAAGACAGGCCTATGCAGGGCGTCCCTCACACGAAGCCTGGCCAAACCAAGTCCTCTCGGAAGGCAATCCTACAGGAAGCAAAGGGTCTCCCTTCTATTAATTTGACATCCAAGCGCACAGCTTTATCAGGAAGCCGTTAAGCAGCTGCTGCCAAGCTGGTCTGGAAGACGATTGAAAGGGACAAAATCTTTCATCTTCCTGAGTTTTCATTAAGTCTGGTGGGTTCAGCTCCAGGTTTCGCTTCCCAGCCCAAGCCCCCGGCCCCAGACCACCACAAGTGACCAACATTTTCTCAGCCAAGGCCTTCAGTCTCGATCGCTTTGACATTCGCCCCTTTTTTGCAAATCCCCACATTCCTCCAGCCAGAAGAACACAGAACACAGTTAGTGACATGGGAACTTCTTGCGCGTTTGCAACTTGCTTGGCGGACGATTGATTGTGTGCAATCAAGGGAGGTTCTGGTTTATTTTTTTAAAAAAATCCGATCGAGGCAGTTAATTCCAGTTCGAGGTCGCCTTGGCTTCGAAACATGTTGGAGCTGATTGCAATGAAACAACCACAGACAGATGCGACTGTCCTCTGAATCCGGGTTCGGTGACCCTCGCTTGCCCTGCCTCCTGGACGGCGCTGGAGTTTATTATGTCAACACATCCAAACTGTGAAGCTATTGGGTGGCTCTCCCAACCTTTCCGCTTTGCCAGCCTCTACAAATCTAACAGGATGGATCTATAAGCACCCATCGCCGCAATCCTAAACACACTTGCGCAAACCAGATCGATTTTTAATGAGACTGGCTTCCAGAAATGTTGCGCTTTCTCACGGGAGCATTAAATCGAGTTGCATTCTCGACGGACTTTCCCGCGGCCACTCAGATTTATTTCAACTGCACCACAACAAACTGCCCCCTTATTGTCACATCTCGCGCAACTCAGTAGATCTCTCGTCCTGGGTTACAAATCTATTTAATCCATCTACCTTTTTCGCCCCAAGAATTTTCAAATCTGCACAAGCTTCCCTGCGCCAGGACTTTGCGCCAGACATTTAGGTCATCGAGACTCCATCACCGCGAGATTTTGTGAGGAGAGTCCAACCAAAAGAAGACCAAAGAAAATGATCCGATCATGTCTTCCCTTCCCATTCAGAGGACTTTCCTTACATCGACACCCTCCCCCCCCCAAAAAAAATCCCCAAACACTCACAAAGAGCTGATTTACTCCAGTGGCTGCAGATCCGATCCATGAGCAATGGGATTCTGGAGTGGTCAATTCCACACTCAATGGGTGGCCAATCACTCCAGGCGCGCCATCCACAAAGCAGCTCGCTCACGCCTCCATCTTCCCAAGCACAGTTACTTGGAAGTAAGTCCCATGGAAACGAGAAGGGCACTTACATCCCCTCCCCAAGTAAGGGTGCTTCGGATCACGGCCTCGGAAATCTCCATTCGGGAAAAGGAGCGCGTCGCTGCACCGTCTCCTGTTGCAAGAACTACCAGCTGCATCTCTCCTAGGCGAAGGACTCAAATGGCAGCCACCAAGCGCCGGGTGTTGTAACTCTCCTAAGCTTCACAGCCCCCCTTTTCCAGAAGGAGCCACTTCTGCTATGATTAGTATTTTGAAAATGTGAAATTCTATACCTTCCCCCGCCTCTCTACCCCCGCCCAGCACACACAAACACTACCCACCCCAATAATACACCGACATCCTCAAGCCGGCAGAGTCGTGAAATAAGAGGGAGAGTCACTTACTGTTCTGCATGGTGGATTGATGGAGCAAGATCCCACGTGGCTCGCGGATAAGATTCTATGAGTAATAAAACAGGCTTTAATCAGGGGAGGGAAGCTCGCGGGCAGGTAGTTGCGCTGCGCTGAGTGCCCAGGTCTCCAAGGCCTCGTTGCTTTCTGCTGGCCTCCCAAATGATGTCAAATATTATATATATATTTATATATATCATGGAAAACCCTCCCAGCCCCAGAGCCTATATAACAAAAAACCTGGAAACGTTTCAACCTAGCAAGTCTAGTTCTTTAAAAAATAAATAAACATAAACCAGCCGTGGCCTTCTCCTCGGCAAACTGGCTGTGGCAGTGAGGGTTCGTGAAACACCAAGGAAAATGGGTCGCAGCGTGAGAAGTCTTCTAGTGATGGGGGACGGGGACGGGGAAAGTAGAAGGTGCTTCCAACTTGCCTGATTTATGAGCGGACTCTCCTCTCTGGCAATTTAACGACTCACACATCTGCGTAGCGCTTGTTAAAGTCTTCCCGCTAGGATGAGGGGAAAAGTATATTAAAAGTATATTAAGCACTTTTAAATTTGCGTTCCCTAACCTCCTCCCCGCCACCCACCCCAGTCATAGCCGCCTCGCATTTGGAGGTGGGGGTGGGAAGAGAAAGGCAGTTCAAAAGATTCAGAAACACACACAGAGAGAGAGAGAGAGAGAGAGAGAGAGAGAGAGAGAGAGAGAGAGAGAGAGAGAGAGAGAAAAGATGCCCAAGTTTTTCCCAGCACGCCTTACTGGAGCGCCTCCTGCCCATAGGAAAGAGTTCTGATCTGTGACACCTTTTGTGTCCGTATTTACAAACAGGACCTCGACTTTGGTTGGGCTTGGTTTGGCTGAAGGGAGCCGGCGCGACGTCCTCGCGCTGCACTTTGGGGCCAAAGGACCCTTTCTCTGAAAAGAGGTGGCCAGCAGAGTTTGTTGGCACTTTCTCTCCCTGGGTCCCCCTACCCCAGCTGCAACCTCTCCAGGTTGCTTAGGGGCAAATCCTGCTCTCTTGCATGGGGCGTGGGTGGGTGTGCTGGGACACTTCTTTCTCTTTTTAAACCACACATGTTTGGGAGCTACTTCACTCTGGTGATTCTTTTCGGGGCACTACTAACCATCCTGAAAAAACAAAACCCGAAGAGGGAGAGAGAAGTGGGGAGGTGGGGGGGGGGGGAGAGAGAAATCCACTTATTGTGATTAACTTCTTTTTTGGTCTTTAGATCTTCCCCTTTTTCACTGTACTGTGACACACGCTGTCTACCTCGCCTCAGTGCTTTAAAAAGTAAGGCCAGGAGGGGGTGAGGGCTGGGAATACAAAGCCTCCAGAAGGCGAACAATGGCCTCCATTTTACTCCCCTACCCAAACGCCGAGCGCAAGACCCCAGCCAGGCAGCCTCCTCCGGAACGGGCCGCGGCGCAGCCTCCCAACTCCGCGTTCCCAACAACCCTCCAACTTACAAAGGAGCGGGTGGGAGGGGGGGCACACAGCGGCCTTCCTCCTCCCTTCTGTAGGGCCCGCCTTGACCCACGCAGCCTGGCCAGCCCCAAGCCCTGCCTTGGGTTGTTTTTGTTTTTAAACCGGCCTTTTGAGGAATAAGACGAGGAATAATGCAACAACAAAAGAAGTTCTGCAGTTCTTGATGTTCTGTGTTGCATGTATTTATTTATTGGGTCCCAGCGCTTTCTTTTTAGGTTCCCAGCCTAGCAGGGGGAAAATAGAAAAGTAATTTCTCGTTATAAATATCTGGAGGTAATTATGTTACTGGTGTGAGTTGTTAGGGGTTGTAAAAAGATACAACAGCGCAGTGGGGTGCTCAATTGGGGTGAGACAATTACAATAAAGAACCTATTCAAGAGGTTTTGCTTTTAAAAAAAAAGAGGGGAGAGAAGACAGAGAGAGAGAGAGAGGAGGTAAAATAATGAAATAGTGGCAGCCTTCATTTTATTCGTCCCCAAAACCTCCCCCCTTTATTTTTTTTATTTTTTTGGAAGCTTTAAAAAATCTCTTCTCTTTCCAGGCTTTAATGAATATTAATTTTATTCTTTCTACATAGAAAAAGAGGCATCTTCTTCCGGGTCCCAAACGACTCCGGTATGATTTTTTAAAGTGCTTTTTCCCCCAAAGCCATCTACGTCCCATTAAAAGGGGGGAAAGAAAATCAACACGGAACAAGGACTCCTCTCGCAGCGTGAATGAGGCGCTCGGTGGTAAATATTTACTCCGCTTTGGAGAGGCACCTGATTAGCAGCCGAGCCGAGCGCCCTGGACCCTTCTCCGGAAAAAGCCGGTGCCTCCAGTCGCCCAGAGTTTCCAGAAGGCGCCCCTTTAACACACCAAACACGTCTGCCGGGACACACGCTTGCACGCCGGACAACCGCTCCAAGACAGAAAGACGCCGAAGCGTGAGAAGCAACGAGAGAGAGAGCCTTTTTCGCCCAGGCGCGGGGGACTGTTATTGTGAACACTTCCCAGTCTCTGCTATACCAACTGGCGAAACGCATTTTAAGGAACTCACTTTGGCACTTATTTGGGGTGTTAACAAACAAAGACGGCTAGCTGGTTTCAGGCACCAACAAACAAACCGAGGCGTTATTCTGATGAATCCGTGACAGCAAAATTGGGGTAGGGGGGGAGTGAAGAGATAAAAGAGAGAGAGAGAAAGATTTGGGCTTTTGGGCTATTTTAATTAGAAGGTGGACTGAGCTCTACAACCACCAGCAAAACCGACCCTTCTTCCCTTCCCCCACCCGGAAGCGCAATAATGGTGGAGTTTCTCTCTTTGCCAGAAAGTAGCTCCTTTTTACTGAATTTTTAAAATGAAATTATTCACAAAGAGATTCAGGTAGGCAGAGAGCAGCCTCGATCGAATACCCCGGTGAGATTACAAACCCTACGCGAAACGCAACGTCTCCCTGGTCCCGGCTAGGCCTAATCTGCAAATTCCTATTTAAATCTCCAAATCTGGATCTAATCTGATCGTCTTTGAGATTTGATCCTCCCCTCCGCTGCAAACATAATTAGCTATTAAGATGACAAACGTTTACAATCCCAGGCCGAATAAGCAAAAGATAAACGCTAATCCATTGGCGTGGAGACGTTTGCTAAAGGTCACCGGCTATAAAAATTTATTGCCAAAGACCACAATTATTATTTTAGGCCTATAAAGACGCTCAGCCTCCAGCCATAATGAATGGCTTCACTTTCTGGAAGGAACTGCTCGGTGCTCTCGACTGGGCCAGAAAAGTTTATTTGTAAGCCTGGTCGCGTCAGGAGTTTCTCCCCTCGTATTTTAAACCCCTGATTTGAAGAAGCCAGTGGTTTATTGTTCCCTCCCCCTAGTTAGATTAGTTTAAATAGAGTTAAAGAAAACATACAGAAGTTTATTCTTGCACTCCTGAAGCGATCACTTGTGCAGCCCTTGCCTATGCAAGTTCACTCAGAAATGCTTTTTGTTTCAGTGACGTTTATTCTCACATGAAAGTGTGCGTAAAATCTCAGCCTCAATGTATGGCGGTAGAGGTGGAAACACTGAAGAAGCGAGGAGGTGGGGAATGAACTTTCTTTGGGGTCGCCCTGCATTTTACGTGAGTCTGGGCGAAACTTCAAAACATCCACCCAACAAGGAAATGAGATTTCGAAAATCCAAAATCAAACCAAAACAACAGCAACAAAAAACCCATTTGCTACTTGAAAAGGAAGCAGACAACATTCTCTAGCCTAGAAACTTGTGGAGAATGGGGTGGTGGGAGCTATTGATCGCAGATTCTTTGGAGCGCAAAACTCAGGAGACTTAAACGATCTCGGAGATTTGAGTGAAGTGCTGGGGGGGTGGCAAAGAGCGCAGAGAGAGAAATGTTATTTTTTTGTGGCTGTTTTTGTTTAAACAGTTTGTACTTCGAGCCAGGTAGTGATCAAGTTAGAAAGTTCTGCTCATTCCTAGTCTCGTCGTGGACAAGTTTGGGGAGATCTCGCGGCTGCTTGATTGAGAGTGACAGTCCTTCAGCTCCGCTCAGACCTTCCCGGATACAACTACTGAGACCTGACTTGGCCTAGAATGTGACTCTGTGTCGTCGTCCCCCCCTCCCGCCGGCTCGCGTGTCTCTCTCTTCCCCATTTCCTTAAGGTCGGTTAGTTTGAGGGGGAAAAGAGATATCTAGACATAAATAAAGGGAGAAGCGAGAGTTGCCTAAACGAAAGTCCCTCATCAACACACACGCATACGCACACACAGCTTCAGCTTGACGGAGATACAAAGCAACCAGGGAAAAGAAGCGGGGGAGAAAGACGCTGAGCTTGGATGGACCCAGCTTCCCAAGAAAGCAAGCGGCCGAGCAACGCAGTGTGGTCCATAACGCCTCCTTCACAACAACCGCAACAACAAATGCCCCTCATAGGAACCAGGTGTGATGCATTCTCGTGTGTGTGCGCGCGCTCAGATGATCCCTACAGCTTTGGCCGTCCCTACCGCACTGTGCCAAACGGAGCAAGCCTTTCGTGGGGCTCTGTCTAGCAGAAAGGCCGGGCGAGTCTGCTGCTGTTGCTATCCAGAGAAAGAGAGAGATGCTTTCTCAGAAAACAGGGGCGGGGGTCGGTCCATGAAGGAGGAAGAGGAGGAAAGAGAAGAAGAGGAGAAAGAAGGCTGGAGCGAAAAGGACAAAGTTTGAGACTGGCATCTCGTTTAAGATCCTTTCCCGGAATGTAAGAAATGGTGTGTATGTGAGCGAAACAGGGGGGGGGGGGAGAGAGAAAGGGGGGGAGAGACCTGTCTAAATATTAAAATGAACTGAAGCGAGGAGAAGAAACGAGCAGACTCACCTTTCTGAGGCATCCTGTCTTGTTGTCAAAGCTCCTGTCAATAGTTTTAAAAAGCGCCCCTGATTTGAAATGATGGTGCCTTAAAAAGGGTTGCCAGTAAAAGAGTTTTTCTCCACTGAAGCTGCTGGTTGTGTGATCTTGAGTTCCTGGGAAGGAGACAGAGATTGACAATAAAATGGGCTGTCACTGACTGGAGAGGGAGAAAGAAAGAGGATGTGAGCGAAGTAGGGGGGAGAGAGGGAGGGAGAGAGGGAGAGACAGAGCACACCTATGCTGATTGGTGATGGTTCAAGTGTATTAATGTATGTGTGCGCCTGGTCTCTGCCTCGCCTCCCCTGCTCCCCACTGGCCCATTAGCAAAGCCTGACCTCTGTCATCATCTTCCAGCAAAACACTTCCTCCCTGCGCCTGAACCAGAGCGGGAAATGAGGCTGAGCCAGGGCTCGCTTTTCAAACCCACTAATCACTCCACGCATGCAAATGCTCCGCTCGCTCCCACACAAAATATTGCTTTATGCAAAGCAACGCCATTGCCTCCTAGCTGCCGATTGGACGCTCACTCGCACTGCCTGGTTCAATTGGCCCATTTGTTTGAATATGAATACACTGGCTTCTCTCTCTCTCCCCTGCTTCCCCCCCCCCAGCTCCCCGCTCCTCCTCGCTTAGATTCCACCGACCTCTCTCTCCCCCTACACCCCCCCATCTCCAGCCCTCTTTGCCCTGAGTTCCTCTTCCACCATCCCTGGGCTCAAATGCGAGGCTCCGGGACGCGCGGTGAGCGGACAGGCACCCTCCGCTAAGGTTTCGGGGTGTTTTTTTTTGGGGGGGGGGGACGACACACTGTTTTCCTGGTTAGGGTTTAGTCATGTCTCCCGGCTGAACTTTTTTATTTTTTGCCTCTTTGCCTCCTTCCCCACCTCAGAGATCCCCTCTGTTCGCCCCATTTCCTCCGAGATAGGGCCTGGAGTAAATAAATAACGTCGCTCGGAAAAATAAAAACGAGGACTGCCCTTTTCTTTCCAAGGCGATCTAGGTTTGTGCGGGCGTGTGTGTGTGTGTTTGAGGGGTGGGATGGGAGAGACAGAAAGGGAGGGGGCGAACTATTTGCATTTAAACAGTTCGCTCCCAGCAGACAATGGAGATAAGGAAAAAATAACATTCAAATGGTAACGACATAAATATTTGGGAGACAGGCGCTTTGTCAACTGGGAATCGCCTGGAGGTAGCCAAGTCCACAGTTGGGTGTGTGGGTATTTTCCCCCTCCCCCCTTCCCTCTCTCTCCTCGAAATGTGATGGAGAAAGGAAACTCTCTCTCCCCGCCGCCTGGAAAGTGCAGAGCAAATACACACTTTACTTTGTGTATTGAGGACTTTCGTGAAGGGGCCTGAAGAGTCCTTTCCCAAACACCCAAACTTCTTCCACGTGCCGTTTGTTGACCAAGTGCTGTTGTGTTTCTCTCCCCCCCCCACCTCTCTCTAGCAGACACTCCAAGGAGGGGGAGGAAGAGAGGAGGAGTGCTAAAATATCTCCACCGCAAGGGTCGGCGTGTGTGTGTGTGTGTGTGTGTTGGAGAGGGGGTTTTGCGTGTTGCTCTCACCAGATTTAGCTCACTCATGTGCGCAGGGCGATTCTCTCTCTTTCCCTCCCTCCTTCCCTCTCTTTCTCTCCTGCCAGGGAAATCAGGGGCCGAAGGAAAGCAAATGACTTTGCTTCTCTGACCACACACCACCACAAGTTCATTTGTTGAATGGCGGAGTATTAAGACACACCTCAGTACACTCCAAAGCAACCCCTCCGCGCCTGCATTTAAGGTGACACTGGCAGCACCAGTTTGAGCTCAGGGTGTTCCGATCGTTTATGGCGAGTGGTCTGGGAGGCGGGGAGTGGGGAGGGGTGGGGGAGATGAACTTCTGCACAAAGAGGGAAGGGGAAAGGAGGAGAGAGGGAGGGGGCAGGGAGGCGACGGGGGGGGGGGGAGAGGAGGAAAGAAGGCAAAAAGCCCCAGAAATTCCAAGAGGCAAAAAAAGTGGGGAAGGGTTTCGGGTGGGGGTGGGTGGGACACGAACGCGCCAAGCATAAAATGAAGTCGTAGCCCCGCATACACTTGACTTCTCTTGACATGTGAAAAGTGCTAAAAGTCAGAGCTCATCAATAAAGTGGCTGGCGATTGAATGAGGGCCCTGACAACCATTGCATTCTTCAATAAAGTACAATGAGGAGACAAACGACTCTGCCAAGGAGTTTGCATGGGAGTGAAAGGACGCCTCAATAGGAGCTGGATAATGGGCTGCCAGGCCGTCATGCACTGTCATCTCCAGCCCTGCAGAGAAGCTACCGCGGCCCCTAATAGCACAAAATGGGCTCTTAAGAGACTACCGGGCGATTCCTCTCTGGGATGTGTGTGGATCTCTCTCTCTCTCTCTGTGTCCCCCTCCCTCTCTCCCTCCTTCTTTCCTTCCTTCTTGTGCCAATTTGCCTTGATGCTGATTACCACTAATGTGTGGGGCTGCGCTTTTATGGGCCTTGCTTTCTATTTATTTTATTTTTTTAGGGGAAAGAGAGGAGGCTGCAGCAAAGAAAGGCTGGGATTTAAAATCAGGACTTTCTCCTCGGTCCCCTCTTTTTTCCCAGGCCTCCGGTTCCAAAGTTTTTGGTGTCTTTTTTTGCAGCAAATGGGAAAGAGTCAGAGAGAATTGCCCAGCCTAGCTGGGAGGGTTGAGACATTCTTCTGCAAACGCCACTCAGGAAGACCACTCTCTCTCTCCCCCCCTCCCTTTCTTCTTTCCTTTGCTGATCCAGATTTTTCCCCACCCGGGCATTGCCCCCCCCCCATTTTTTATTTGTTTCTCTATCCCACATTGCAGCCCGCATCGATAACCCAGGCCACTTCAGTTTGCTGAAGGAAAGAGATCCGGTGGGTTGGACAACTCTTTTACCTCCAGTTCAGGCCTAAGGCGAGCTGCACCCCCCTCCACACTTGCTGGAAATATCCTTTTTATTTCAATGTAATCGGAGCCGAATAACTATGATGGAAAGCTGGGGTGAAAAAACCAACCACACGGGGACATTCTAATAGGATTCCCCTTGAAAGGTAGGTAGGAAACTTGAGAATTCTCATAGCTGAGATGCTGCTACTAATAGAGGTGTAGGACTGTGTGTGTGTGTGTAGTGTTTGGACGATTTTAGTTCTGTGTTTAAATTTATTATCCTTTTGTTTTGCCCTACTGTTATTTTTGAAGTGTCTCCCATACATTGGAACCCTGCTAATTTCTGCAAAGCCCCCGCTATCAATGGCTAAATCTTACACGGCAGTCCTGCTCCATTCAACTCCATGGGAACTTTGCTGTTGACTTCAGCGGGCGCAAGCTTTTTCAAAGTGCGCCAAAGGAGATCTTTGCAGAGAGATCAAAACGGGAAGAAAACATAGATTACCAAGCCAATGTCTCGCTTGCCTCGCGGGTTTCACCGCATAGAGTTGCCGCTGCGGGATAGTTTAGCAAAGTGTCTTGAAAAGACCCCGCTCCTTCAAGCTAGTCCTCTGCAAATCTTTTTCTTTTCTTTTCTTCCTGTTGTCTGAAAAAAACTCTCCCTCTTAAAAAAAAGATCGCAAAGAGAATAAGAATAATAACAAAAATAATCCCCGAGATCCTGGGGTTTTTTGTTTTGTTTAATGTGACTTCTAGTCTTCTGGAAATCAGACGAATCTTTTCTCTTTTTTGTCCAACAAACTTTTTTTAATACTTTCCTCAAGTGGAAACGCAAAAAAGGCAAAACAACAGGGTAGAAAGGTGGGGAAAATAGAATAAAATGAAGAACTCACGACGCTTGTTTTTAGGGGGGACGGACACGTCCAGATCTTCAGGCAAATTTCATTTTTACAACCATTCAATTAGCCTTCGTTTGGATTAGCACCTCCTTATATGCTGCTCCTTCAGAATAAAGAAGCCGTAATCTTGTTGCTATTTCCCCCAGGGCACAGTGGGCCTTGCGCCCCTTCCCTCTCCACCCCCTCCCGCTAGTTTTGTTTTGTTTGTTTTTTAACTGCGGGGGGGGGGAGGAAATAATAAGGGGAGGGAAACGGTGAATAATCTGACGTCATTGCAGAGATGGGAATGGAAGGAGAGAGGAAGCAAGTCTGGGAAGAAAGGAAGAAGGGGGGAGGAGAGAGAAAAAAGTGCCACAAAAGGTGAAGAAGAAAAAGATTGGGTGCCTCGCTTTGCTGCTGATTTATCAGGACGTTGGAGACGGGAGGCCGAGGGCAGGCGAGGGAGCCTCCGAAGCAAGGAAAGCAAAAGTTGAAAGGGAAGGAGGGGCCGAGGAGAGGGAGGGAGGGAGGGAGGGAGGGAGGAGGAGGAAGACAGGAGCGGAGCGGAGGGCCTGCATGACAATGTGCATGTGTGAAAGAGAAAGAGGAGAGGAAGAGGACAAGGCGTGTAGAATGGGGGTGTGAGAAAGGAAAGTGGGATTTCTGCGAAGACGCGGAGAGGCGAGAAAAGGGGAGGAGGGACAGAGCAGGGCGAAGTGAGAGTGTGTGAGTGTGCGTGTGTTTTAAAGAGCGAGGGAGAAAAGTGTAAAAATCTTGAGAGGAAAAAAACACAACTTGGGATGAGTCCTGGAGTAGCGTAAAGGAGGCGGGGCAGAGGGGGAGGGAATGGGGCCAGGCGCGCTTGCTTAGGAGTAAGAGCCGTGGAAAGAAGAAGCCCGCTTCGGATCCGGCTGGGAGAATCGAGATGGAAGAAGACGCGCGCGTGGGAGATCCGGGCGAGGGGAGCAGGTTCTCACGTGCAGCGAGAGCGCACGTCGGCCAGGGAGCGACGCCCTTCGCCTTCGCTCAACTTGCTCTCGCAAGCAGCGTCTGGGGGCGAGCGCTGCCAGCGACAACCCCGGGAGCCTTTGAAATAGTACCTGCTCTCCAACGACCAGAGGGGGGAAAAGTCCTTGCCAAGTTGAGCCACAACTCGAAGGGCGCCATTTTAACTCTGGGTTGCTCTGTTTTGTTTTGTTTTTAAACAACAACACAAGTTTTTTTTTTAAAAAGGCACGTTCTGGATTCCCCCAGGTATATACAGGTGTAAACAAAACAAAACAAAAACAGAATAAAACACGAGAAACCCCAAACTCCTTTGCCCTGTTCCTTTTTTTTTTAGTCTTTTGTCAGCAGCTTTGAACTTGAGAATTAACTTGCTTAAAGTGGCAGGCACACGATGGAGCAAGGAGGGATGAGGCCGTGGAAATGGTCGCGAGTGGGGTGGCAAACTCAAGCGTCCTTCTTGCGGGGTAAGGGATGATTACCCCCACCAGTTTTGCATGTGAAGTGGAAATGAGGAATGAGCGCGCCAGGGTAGATTGGCTGCGGGGGAAAGAAATGGCCCTTTTCTCCAGGGATTTCTCTTGACCACAAGAGGGAAAATAAGCGCTGAACGGAGAATCAAATACATTTGATGCTCACCAGGTTGGCACCTTAGCACCTTGCCCACCAGACCTGGAGGGACCGCCGCAACCAGAGGACTTGAGAAGCAAGGGTCCGGATCCCAAGTGGATTTCTAAGTAGACACGTGCACTCCACGTAGATTCGGAAATGTCATCGTGGATGGATGGGGCGGGGGGAAGCTTATTTACTCCCCAAAGACGCGCACCTAGGATGGCAGCTTGCGCCTTTTCTAATTTGGCAAGAACGAACACCAGACGGGCAGCAACAGCAACGAAGAGTCTTGTGGCACCTGAAAGCCAAACAGATTTATTGTGGCATAAGCTCTGTGTGGAGGGGAGCCAACGGAGTCTGATGCACGACGTGTTTGTCTGTAAACTGAGTGCTAACTGAGGATAACACTTCCTGCCTCTGAGGAAGAGGGATCTGCACCACCAAAGCTTATGCCGCGGTCCGTCTGTTAGGCTTTATTTCGAAGGTGCCACTTCCTGTTTTTACTACAACAGAGTCTGGCTCATTCTTCTGAGCGTCTGGTGGATTCAGAGTGGATTGATCAGAAATGTCTTGAGCAGTTACGAATACTCCTGCGGTGGGAAATAACTCTAGGGATTCTGGTTTATATCTTTCCTTTTTCTTTTTTGGGGGGGACGGATGGAATGGGGAGAATATGATTAATTCTCCTTCGCCTTATGTACCAGTGTCAGGTGCATTAGTCACTCTGCCTTTGGATTAAACTTATCTTTGCCTTGAATTGTGTGTGTGTGTGTGTGTGTGTGTGTGTGTGTGTGTGAAGGGCACAGGTGTTCAGTAAGTGGATTCAAAATCACTCGGAAAGTTAATATTAAGATGAGAGAATTACAACTGAAAAATTATAATCCTTTGCAATTTAACCCCCCCAAAAAAACCCTTACACCCCCTTAAAAGAAACAGCTAACATCTCTACTACTTTCTCGCAGAAAGCAAACATATCAAGGAAATGTGACTAAATTAGATTCATTCTCCCGATACTGCCATTGATTGCAGAAGTAGGTATTTATTTGTCAGGGACAAATAATAATAAAAAAATTCTACCCTTCTCCGCTTCCTTAGGAACAGGAGTCGCTCAGTTCAGTGCTCCTGGATCGTCTTGTTGTATTAATATCTGGCTCGCGAACCTCCTTTTTTTAATACCCAGAAAAATGCTTAAAGTCCTCTTGTCCACTTCAGTCTCCCACTGAAGAGATACACAAACCCTGACGTGTTAGACTACAATGCGTTTGCCTCCCGGACACCGAATGCCGAGTCGGATATGGAGAAAGAGCGCTTGAAACCTCTAATGCGCCGGACATTGAGTTAAATGGAGCTTTGGCGAGTTTAGGAGCAATCTGCAAAAAGTTTGGAATCGATTTAACCTCTTTTACGTCGGGCGTTTTGCAAGAAGGCGCAACCTTTTGTGTCGAAGGATTAAAAAAAAAATAAAGGCGAAGGGGAGGGGACAAGAAAAGGACTCAATTTATGGACTCTGAAAGAAAAGGCAACATCCATGTTTCCCCCCCTCCTTCATCCAGGAAAGGTTTGATATTTATCTTGGTCTGGTAGATTTTTCGAAGGGACTTGCTGGAAAAGTCTCCCCCCTTCAAAAGAAAAGCGGAAGGGGAGCGGGGACTCGCCAGCAAAGCGCATCCTGACGGGCTTTTTAAACACTATTGATTGGGACAAGCTGTTCCAAACCCCAGTAACAGTTAATCTGCCTGTTAATCAAGGCGCTAAGGAGCTCAATGCGAGTTTTATTAGCGACTAGAGAACACAGCGGCAGAAAGGATCAAAAGACTCGCCCCCTTGATATTTGTCAAGCCAGACTCCCCCCCAAAAAATATATTTTCAATTACAGAGCAATTCTTAGCTTATCATCGCCGCCTAACAGAAACACGCAGATGGTTTCACAAACGCTGCCAGAGAAACAACTGCAGCAAAGGCAGCGAGACCCTCAGAACTGCAGCCTCCGAGAACCCCACGCCGGACCCAGCCCGGCACTGCGCGCCTAGAAAGGAGCACTGGCTCACCTCAAAGCGAAACCAGTGTAGTTATTTCTCTCTGTCTCCCCCGCTGCCTTTCTATTTACCACCGGAATTCGAGAGAGAGTGGAAGGCAGCACCTGAAAAGCCTATGCCAATTTAGACCATCCTTTCCTTCCTCACTTTTCTCTCCCCCCCCCCTCCTGTGCCTGTTTGCGAACGAAGAACTTTGGAGTGGGTTTGCAATCAAAACGGGCGGAAAGAATTTGGTATGTTCCTCAACACCACCTCACTCAGATTTTTTTTAATTAAAAAATATTTTATTTTATTTTTTAAAATTATCCTGAAGGGGAAAAGTTGAATGGGGGGGGGGTTCTTTTTTTTTAATGGACTGGCCCGACGCTCAAGCCCGTCCCTCCCCTCGAGCTGAGTTTCAATTAAGGTAAAGGTGGAGAAATATTATCCCGTCTGCGAAAATCAACATTTGGATCTTGTCATTTTTAATGCGAACCGATGGTGCTGGATGTCAACGAGATATGCGTATAAAAGACTATGTGGTCAGAGGTAATTATGTCACAGCTTTTTCTCGTCGTGACAGCTGGATAAACACAATCTCCAATAAACATCTCTAATTAGGGAGGAGGACCTGCGAGGCTGGGTGTCTGATTTATTACTCACCCAGAATGTCCATTTACCGGTGGAGATTAAAGTGGACTCCCCCCCTTTTTTTTTTTGGTGCCAAAGCACCTTAAGGGATTTGGTGTAGGAGCTGAGGGGCTGGGAAGGCGAAATCTTACAGCTTGATCCAGGAGAGTGAATGGAAAAGAGAGAAAGAGAGAGGGAGGGAGGGGAGAGCCATTATCCTACTAATCCCTTTTTTCTAATTAAGTACAAAGAAGAAGAAGGAGAAGGAAGAATCTAAAACACAATTTACCTGCCTTGGGCTGCAATCCTAAGCGCCCTTCTATTTCCAGCTGCTTGAATTTACTCCCAAGCAACCGTGCGCGTAGGATACCGAGTTTTACTTCTCAGGAAGTGCGGTGCGGACTTCTCCCGGCGCAGCTCAAGCTCTGTTTACTCACGAGTAAGTCCAATCTGTTGAAACAGAACTTTTCCTTACAAATAATGGGTGCCTAAGATTGGAGTCTCGATTGTGCGGCTGAAGTTGCGTTTCTGAACTTAAATGCACCGTACAATTCCCCTTGCTTTCTCTTCCACTAACAAACCAACCATCCAGAGTTAAGCAAAAACAAAAGCACAACGAGAGGCTCCACCAGGCACCAACCAGGGTATTTCTGCACACCTTTTCAGACGTTCGAGCAACCTAATGGAAAAGAAAACCATCACCACGCCGCAACCTCAAAGGAAGTTAAACGCGCGGATCCAGGAAGCAGTTCCCAAAGCAGAAAGTTTTAGAGACAGTTAACCTGACGGCAACAGATGACAGGCGCAACAGAAAAACAGCAATCTCTTCTCTCTCTCTCTCTCTCCACCTCTTATAATACACCGACTGCATTTTATGCAGACCATGAATACTTAGCAGTATACTTTTACATACAGCCTAGCATTAAACACATCACCTGGAAACAAATCCTATGGATTTCTAAGGGACTGCCTTGAAAACACCGACGTTTCCGGCTAAGGCCCCAAAGCTCCTTTACTCCGGAGTAAGTCTTACTGGGCCGATTTACCTGTGCTTAGAAAGGAACGTCAGTTTTAACTCCAACGGAAGACGTGTCGATTTCGGCTGAAGTGGTTTGTGGATCGGGCGCGAAAAAGCGCGCTTCGCAGGTTGCCTTAGTAAAGGATTGTTTACCCCCTCCCGCTCACTCTTTCCTTGGTACAGCTTCAGTCTGGGAACAATGATCTAGCCGAGACATTACCTTGCTGGAAACGTGGGGACGCCCCAGAGTTGTTGGGTGCCCCAACGGACAGCCCCTCCCGGCTCGCCTAAGCGCAGAAGTCGCCGCGAGCAGAGCCATCCAGGATGGGGAGAGAGGGGTGTGGATATGCGCCGGTTCACAAACAGACCCCAGTTGGCAAGTGGTTACCAGGCACGTGAGTGAACTGACCGGAGAGTGGAGTGGAGCAGGACTCCAGGTCAGACTGGGGGAAGGAGAAAACAAAAAACCAGCCCCAAACTTCGCAAAACCCCGAAAGATCCACCGGACCCGAGGATCTGTCTGCGCCAAACGCCCCCGACGTCTCTGCGTTGCAGAGTCCCTTCTGAAGTGCCCAGAAGCTCAAGGCGAGCCGGGCGTGCGTAATCCGAAGCCCCTTTTCGTTCTACCTCAGTGGAAATCGTTAATTATTAGGTCTTCCCAAGGAAAGCTCAAATCACACGGTCTGGGGATTGAAAATGCTACCCAAGTATGCGAGCCGCATTCTTTCGTTCCCTTGCCTGAACTTCGGGAGCGCCCTAGCGAGGGCTGGAGGCCGTGGGCGAGGTCAAGGAACAACTTCTTCCTCCTCTCTCAACCCCCCCCCCCGCGCACCCACCCCATGCCTCTCCCCACACATCCCCAAACCGGTGGCAGCGAGCACATGAGCCGGTGTTTCCATACAAGGCGCCTCGGTTGCCCAAGCGGGGAGAGGTCAGGGCTGCTCCAAGCCTCACGTCTGCCTAGCCACGCCAAAGCCCAACTCTCTGCCCCGCGCCCGCTTCCTTCCTCCCACCTGTTGGCACTGCGCTTTCTGTGCGCGCCCCGTCGAACCTGGCACTTGGTCACGAGCCAGCGTGACCCCCTTTTATGCCGCTTGTAATTAACACTCCGCACAAGGCTGGGAGAGATGGGAGGGGGGCGGAAATAAGAGTTTAAAAAAATAAATAAATAAATCATGGGCTTGGTAATGGAAACGAGGAGGTTAGAGAGAGAGAAAGAACGGGAAAGGAAGGAAGGAAGAAATCTAGACGAGGCAGAGAAGGGGAGAAACAAACGCAGCCGCAATTGTTTCAGGAGGAATCCGGCAACTCCCCCCGACGCCTGGATAAAGAGCATCAAATGTTTACCTGTTAGAGAGAGGGCAGGCAGAGGCTCATGATCCGCGGGTTCCCAATTGCGCCTCTGAGAGTCGCTAAGTGGCAGGTTTGATCGCCAATTTCTACATAAGAATCTGCCACACAGTTTAAATGTCAACGACAATAAAAAAGAGGGTGCCTGGCTTTGCACTAACTTTCCCTTAATATCAGCGCCAGCGCCTCTCCTATTGGCTGGGCTGCCCCGGTGACGTCACGGCGGACAGTAGTTAGAGCTGAGCTCATAAGAAATTTTAGACAACAAGAAGCTCACCGGGGCCGGGAGATAATTCACCTTCCCGTGACCACTGGAGGGGCTGAGAGGCGAGGCGCACGTGGACGTGGGCCAGCCATGCTGGCTTGTTCGCTCCTGCCTGCCTGCCTACCTCTATCCATCCATCCAAAAAAGAAAAAGAAATATGTTTCATTATAGTCAGATCCCACTACCAAACAAGGTCCTCCTGGCTGATCCATAGAAGCGACTCTACCATAATATGTGGTCTGTGGAGTGTTGTCCAGAGGACGGCCCTTGCAACAACAACAACAACAACAACAACAACAACAACAACAACAACAACAACAACAATGCTTAAAAAAAACATCACAGCGATGATTTGTGATTCTGAGTGTTCTTTTGCCTCTGTCTTCCTCTTGGATCCTCATACTACGACTGCCCTTCCCTTCCCCCCGGTCTTTCACCCGCACAAAAGGAAGATCTTTTCTCCTTTTTCTTTCCTTCTGTGTATACAGGAAAATCCGCAGGTTTAATTATGACGCAGCATCTTCGGCACGGCGGACGCAGAGATGTCCCTGGACTTGTGTGTGTGTGTGTGTGTGTGTGTGTGTGTGTGTGTGTGTGTGAAGTTCTGGAGAAGAGCTACCAGGTGTAGCAGAGCCGCCGACTCTCAGTGACCGTCCAAAGTCGAAGCCTGGGTCTTTCTACCTGAGGCTCCAGATCACACGCACAAAACCCCCACTCTGCCCACGGCTCAGTTATCAATAAAAATCAACCTTTATCACTTGGTTCCTAGGTTTCTGTTTATGGAAGGGCTCCAGTCAGGGGGAAAATCCAATTTGTACTTTTGGATGGCTACCTGGTTTGTAGCACTGGCGAAGAGGAGGCTTATACTGTATATTCGCACCCAAGCAACCGATGCTGCCTTCAGAGGGGTCTGGATCTAAATTTTATTTTATTTTATAAGTGTGTAAAGCTGTCCAGTTATTAAAAGTCGATCATTAAAACAAATTGGAAGAGAAATTCAAACTGCGCGTGGACTTTCACTTCGAATCACTGAACACCTCAAACACCGAGGTGTAAGAGGTGAGTTGATATTTTGTGGAGGTTTTCTTCCAACCGCGATTCAAAAGAGGACCAGCGGATCCTTTCTATATCTCTCTTCTCCCCTCCCCACCTTTCTCTAATCAATTTTTAAAACGAAGGGCGTTCGTTTTAAAGTTAAGCCCCAAGTTAAGTGCCGCTTATTTCAATGGAAGAATGGCGCCCTCGCTCATCTCTCCTTCCCACAGAAATGAATTGGACCTAGAAGACCATAGCGCTGCTTTTCATTTCAGAGGGCTGACACAACCTTTACACAGAGACCAGGCCGCATCGCACTTTTTGGCCCAGAGGGTGGTGTTAGAATAATCATCAACATCTTGCTTTAAGGCCCCTTTCTTACAACGACACCGAACATGTCCCCTTTTCCTCAAAGTTCTGGAGAAAACGAAGTTTTCTCTACGCACCTAATAGTGTTCCCTCGTCCAGCAATGTTTTCTGAAGGGCAAGGAAGCTACCCCCTGCTCACACTTTTGAGGACACAATCCACTGGATAGTTCTCCTGAGTAAACAGTGGGGGTTGGGAAGGTGAGTTATGTTCCGAAGAAACCCACGAGATTTAAGTGATGGGGAAAACGGTGGAGATCTTCTTTCCTTTGAAACCGGGGCAGAATTCTCTCTGCAGGCAACGTCAAGCAGGTAACGTGGTCTGGGATTGCGGGGGGAGGATCAGAATAGTTTTAGTCGCATAGTAACACCCCCCCCCCCACACACACTTGTGGGTCTCCCCTCGGCACCTTCATCCTGTTCCCTTAAAGGCAAAAACACCAGGGCGGGTGGGGTGGGGGAACACACTTTTCGGAGTGAATACTTTTGTTTGTCAGGAAAGAAGCGCGCACGCCGGAAAGTCGCTGTAGCTTTGATTGAACCGCGCGTCCGTCTCTCGGGAGCTGGCAAAGGTTTCTCTGGGCTTTGTTTGCGGCGGATCTCTGAAAAGGGGGGCGTGGGGAAGAAGTCGTCCTTGATGCACCCACACATCTAGAAATACCCGTCGGGGAGACCGCCCACTGCCGAGAAAGGGTAGCTTCTCTTTCTACGTGGTTTTCAGTAGCTGCCTTGCTCCCCACTTCTCCTTCTTAGGGACCGTCTCCCCGTTGGTTCACTTACGGCTGCGATCCCCAGCACTCTTACCCAGGAACAGGTCCCGCTAAAACCCATTTAACTTCTGAATGAATAAATGGAGGATCGGGATGCAAACCAGATCTTGATCTAACAGGCGAGGCGAGGGAGGGCTGTCTACCACCCGCATCCCACAGCTTCGTTGTGCTCCCTGGTGCGTATACATATATGCATACGTGTGTGTGTGTGTGCATGTATATGCGCGTGCACGCGCGCACCCACCCCTGACCTAGAACTTATGCCTGACGCTCTAAACTGCTTCAGAGCTTTGTGACACTCCTTTGGGGTTTTCTGTTAGGGATTAGTCGGGCTCCTTGTAAGGAAGTCTATCCCCCAGTGTTACATAAAGATTTCCAGACCAGAAAAAGGAATGAAGAAAGGACACGCAGCCGATCCAGCCAAAGCACCAGCAATCTGTTCCGAATGCAATGCGCTTCAGAATCGGATCGCAGCTGCAGGGGACTTCGAATTGGCCAGCGGCGAACCCTTAGGCCTTCCTGCCAGCGCCCTGTGATGTCCAATGCACCTTTTCCCTTGTGCTTTTTGGGCTGCGGGGAGTGGTGGAAGGTGCCATCCTAAGAATCTTTGTTTGGGGGCCAATCCTGCCGAGCTGGTGGGGGTTTCTGTCCTAGTATAAAGGCCGGCGTGGAAGCTGGGCTCAGTGGTACAGGCAGCCCATGGGCCGCCAGGATCAATCCCTCGCATCCCGGGTTGATCACATATTGCTGGGACCCTTGGACATACTGTATAGATCATGTTGGGACCGGAAGGAAGTTCGCGTGTGGGTTGGGCGAAAGTTCATTTGATGAATGCGCTTCGATTTAGGACCGGTGTAGGTGCACGCTCAGTTGGAAATGACCCCACGGGTCATCTAGTCCAAACCAGGCTGCAGCTTCAAGGCAAATGCGGCCGAATAGAAAGCCAACCCGTCAGGCGCACGGAAGGCCAGCCTGGTAGTGGCGCTTCTGTTTCGGGATCAGGCTAAGAGGGCGATCCTATAGTTAGGACAAAGGCCCACGAAGCCCTTCTGGGGACTAAGGGGAACTGCCTGAACCTCTCCTCTCTCCCCAGTCTTCAAAAGGCGCGCACGTGGAAACGCCTGCGGGTCTCAGTGGAGTTCAATTCGCCGAAGAGAGAGATGTTCCCGAGTAAGAGTGGAGACAGAGCGTCCTCTGGGCGGGCTACTCTGGGGCGGGGAGGCGGTTAGGAGGAAGGTCCTGCATCTTCTTCCCTTCTCACCCCCCATGACCCGCTCCCTGCCTCTTATTCCGGCCTCCTCTTCTCCTCCCCCCCCCCCCAGAAAGCCAAGGCTCTCCCCGACGGCCCTGCGGCAGGTCAGGTTGGCCTAGGAGGAGCAGCAGCGTCGCCGCCGCCGCCCTGTCTCTTGAGCCGACGCGGGCAGGCAGGCAGGCAGGGAGGGAGGGAGAGAGGGAGGGAGGGAGGGAGAGAGGGAGGGAGGGAGCCGTGGCCAAGGGCTTGTCAGGCGAGAAAGTGTGTTTGCCTGATTGTTTGGAGTTGCTGCCATTAAGGGAGCCGGGCTCCCTGCAACCCAGCAGGGTTCTCCAAGGAAGCGCTGGAAACGCCACGGCTCCCGCCTGCTTATCTGGCTGTCAATAAAAGGAGATGGCTCCGAAAAGCAGGGCCAGGTGCTGCCTTGCCTTCTCTCCAACCGGCGCGGCTCTTCAGAAACTGATCAGGCGTGAAGCCAAGTCTGCTTGGCCAGGCCTTCGGAGCGAGCAGACAAACAGTCCCCCGGCCAACGCCCGAGTGCTGCCCGGGTTGCCTTCCGAGCTCCGGGGGGCGGCGAGTGTGTGTGTGTGTGTGTGTGTGTGTGTGTGTGTGTGTGTATGAGAGAGGGAGAATTAAACAGAAAAAGGCAGTCAGGACACACAAGCGCGCGCACACACACCGGGTGATAAATGCTGCGGCGTAGCTTGATGATCCGGATCCGATCCGGATTTGAAAAGGGAAACCAGTCGGTGGGCTGGGGCGCGCGCGCGAAAGCCACCCCCCCATCTTTCGGACAGCGCAGCCACCTCCATCGGATCAGATGGCAGTTTAATTACACGCTTGCCTTTTCCTCGCTCTTTCCCCCCTCGAACAAATTTTCAGGCGAGCATAATCTCAGTCACTCCGCATCTCTGCGGCGTGGAGTGACATGGCTTTGGGAGGAGACCCTCTGCCACCCCCTCCCCTCCGTTCCCTCCAGGCTCCTGTTGGGTAGCCCCTTAAGCCCCTTCTAAATTAAAACAGGAGTAAACAAAGAGGTGCATCTGTGACTAAGAGGTGTGTGTTTTTGAGAGAGGGAGAGAGATCTGAAATCCCCGTCATCATTTCCTAACTTATTCGGGAAAGAGAAAGAGGAAGAAATCCCACAAACTTCAAAGTGAGCATAAACATCACCTGAACTGGTAATGTTTGGGTCTGGAATACGTGTGTGTGTTTGTGTAGAGAGAGAGAGATCGCCCCTCTCTCCCCGCTTCGCAGGTCTTTCACCGTGCTGGAATCGTCCTCCAAGGATCTAAAAAGCTGGCGCCGTGTAAACGCGGACGGGAACTTCCCTTTTCTCTCTCAGAGTAACATTAAGGGGAAATTAACATGCCGTCGAGGTAGATAAGGCGCTAATGAGGGCGCTGAGCTGGCAAGGAGCGGAGACCTGCCTTCAATGGAGGCGTTTTGTCGCTCAGCCTTTCTGATGGGCAGGAGGCTCGAAAGCTGTGAAGCCGCTTTGAATGGGATGCAGGCAAGAGGCAACAATAATGTGTTACAAATTTATAAGCATTATACATATTTGATTTACACAGCGATAGGAAGCCTCTCTCTCTCTCTCTCTACAAGGATGCCCCAAACCCCCGTGTGTTCGCTTAGATGGAGCAATTCGCAACCCACACACACAGACACACACACACGGGCACACACACACACGCGCTGTAATAATGAGGTTTAATTCTCTACCCAAGCAGAACTTGAGCAATAATAATAAGCACATCAGAACAATTTGTTTACTGTGGCATCGCACAGACGGCAAAATAAGGTCCGAGGAGGACTAGCTGCTAGAAAAGGGTGTTTATTGTTTGTTTTTTTATTTTTTAAAAAAAGAGGGGGAGGAAAAAAATTAAATAAAACAAGCCAGGGACGAACCTAAATTCCACAGAGGAGGGGAAAATATTGCGAGCAGAAAAGTGGCTTGAATCGAAGGCAAAAGGGGGAAATGCTTCGGTAGAAGGGATCTGGTGCCCTTGCTCAAGGTATGTGTTTTTTAAAATAAGTCGATTACTTAGTAAATGCTTTTCCTTGGGTCTCCTTGGACTTTGATTTCAGAAAGGGGGGGGACACCTCAAACCCCCTCCCTGCTGTCTCCTGGTCTTTAGTTTTTCTCGCACACATTTCCATTTCAGATATGGATGTCTTGTTGTTTTTTATCTGTCCCTTACCTACCTGCCTACCTGCCTTTCAGGCTAACTTTTAGGATGATTTAAACCGATGTAAAGCAAAGCTGTGTCTGCAACAAGAGAAATGAGTTGTCATCGGATAGATCATGCCTAGGTGGGCTTGCCCGTGTTGACGTGGGATCCAGCTCGGATTCAAATCGATAACAAAAGCCCTCCTTGACTGCACCTGGTCAGGGTAGGTCTAGGTGACATCAAGAATCCGGCGGCAAGCCTGGCTAGGCAAGTTGAGAAATAATTCTCTTCCTGGGTCTCATGATACCTTGTTAACCAGCTCTCTCTCCTCATACCCTCCGAAAACATCGCCTAGCATTTTTCAGTACTTGCAAATCACAGTATTGCCCGACACCCCTGTCCTCAACGCATGATGGGAAGGCAAGTCCAGCCCCTTTGATATCTGCCGGACCGGCTCTCAAATAATGTTTTGCAGATCAGGCGGTAAAAGGGCTGCAAGGTCTAACAGGCACCTTTCCTGGGGAGCATGTCCCGTTGAACTCATTGGGACTTGCTTCTGAGTAAACATGCCCAGGTTGGTTCCCTCTGCAAATGAAAGCAACCCCCTTGGAATTGGATGACCAGACTTTCCAGTCGGGAGGCGAGATTTTTCAGGGGGCTTCGACTGTTGCGAGCCACAGGCAGAATCTCAAGCATTGCCAGGAGGCTTGTGCCATTGCGCCCAAGTTTTGCAGAACAGAAAGATCCAAAAGTTACACGCAACGCTGTCATTCTGACAAGGACGGAAGGTTTGCAGCGCCCTGATTTTCCCTCTCTAGTTTGTCAGGCGCTCCTAGGAAAGGAAGGAAGGTAGCTAGATAGATCCTGGGAAATTCCGTGTAAGGTTTGAAAATAAGAAAGGGAAAAAAGTTCCTAAGAGGCATAGTGCGAGCCTACGGAGTTCAGGAGTAAAAGTACAGCCTTAATTTAAGATAGTCTGAGGAGGGGAAGGTAAGGAAAATAATATGGGGGAGGGGGAGATGAATCCGACTCCCCTAAGCTGGGTTTTCCTTCCCTCTCCCCTGCCCCCTTCAGGATTCTTAATGGTATTAATTTGGCTCCAACATGATCCCGGCTTGTCTTATATTATTTGCCCCCCCCTTCCCCCCTCCTTTAAAACATTCTCATAATAAGCGTGATGCTGGCCAATGTTGTATGATTTGTTTTTCTGCCCCTCATCCCCGAGCTCCCCCCCCCCTTTCCTTTTTTCTCCCCCGACTGAGACATTAGCTGAATTCCCTGGGGGTGATTGGATGCAGCTCGCTGAAAGTCGACAGGCACGTCCTGGATGTTAGAAATTCACTTTTCCTCGACGTGACAAGGCTGAGTTCGATCTACAATTGTATTTGAAAGGGCAACGAGCGGAAAGATCTCCCATCATTAAAGCTTCTCCTCTCCTTTAGCGAAATAACAAGATACTTCATTTGCACACAAACACTCCCTTTAAAAAAAATAAAAATAAAGACAGAAGACGACACCTCGACCCTCGATAATAATAATAATAATAATAATAATAATAATAATAATAATAGCTCTTGCTGCATAAAGGAAACACATTGAAAGAAAAAGTGGGGGTGTCCAGGATCCCCGCCCTCCACAAGCGTATCCGAGCTTCCCCAAAGCGCCCATGTGATCCAGTTGACTTTTTTACTTTAAATCTTGAATAAGATGTGAGTTGTAACAAGGGGATTTGCACTTACTCCCTGACCCTTGTAATTGGATTAAATATAGACTGAGACGTACAAAAACAGACCAAGATTGACACCTGCCAACTGGGCTTCCTTATGATTGATTGTGATGCTTCGTGCTGGCAACAATAATGAAACAAATTGTATGGATAAAAACGGCGCGTTTGTCATTTCCGTGCCATAAGAGGAGAAGAGGCAGCGTGGCTGGCAAGCTGTTCGCTGACAGCCCAGAGCGGAGCGGGCACGTTGTGCAGGAGAGCTCAGGCCAGCGAGGCCAGCCGCTGACAGGGCAAATGATCCCTTGTCACAACCTCCTTAAATCGACCCCCCTCCCCAAAGTTTGCCCATTAACATATAGATTGCTCGGGCAAGAGAGAGGAGGGCTTCCAAAAGTTACCACGCGCGGAGCAAGCCGCCGAGGAAAGTCTCGGAGCGCGGAGAGCCTGGTCTCCAACATGGCTCCTTCCTGCGCGCGTCGGAGGAAGCAGAGGCGGCCGAAAAGTCGCTCCTCCTTCGCTTCCGTGGGCTGGGCGGCGGCGGGGCATTTCCCCGAGGCAGCAACGGGGCCCTGGCGCTGCTGGGGTGGGGAGAAGGCGCAGGCCAGCCACGGGGAAGGGAGGCGCCTGGAGGAGCCCCCAAGGTCCCCTCTCTCCGCAGGACCAGGCCGAGTTCAAGCGAAAGGCCCCGCCGAGTCCTGGAGGCGGGAAGGAAAGGGCGCTGCTGCTTCTCCTCTCCGGGCTCAGGCCCGCCGCGCCCACAGCGAGCCGCTCGCGGGCCGCAAGTTCGTGAGAAAGATCGGGGTTCCTGCTCGCCGGCAGAAGCGAAGTGGCGCCGATTTCGCGGCGGGGAACCGATTGGGAAATGGAGGCGCCGAAGAGCTCCTCGTGGCTAAAGCGGCAGCCCAGGGCTGAGGCCTGGTCCTGAAAGCAGCATCCAGAACCGAGTTGAAGCCCCGCTATCGCGCGGTGAATTTCGGGGTCAGGCACAAAGCCATTCGCCTTCCTGCTCAGTTAGGCGGCCTCTTACAGCCACCCGGGGGGTCACTTCCTCCTTCCTGGGTGTCTCCTAATTTCTGCCTCCCAAACGCCAGAGGGAATCCTACTCTCGCCCTTCACCAGTCCAACAAGTGGTCCTTATTTCAAACGACGCCATACCAAGGGACTACAACTCCCATGATACCTGAGCATTGGCCTTGCTGGCTGGGCTGGTGGGAATTGTAGTTCGCCAGCGTCCGAAGGGTGCCACGTCGGCTTCTCCGGCCATAAGCCCTCTTCCTGCAAGCTATTCGCGATTCTTAACATCACCCTGATCTTGCTTTACTCGCCTGCAGTGCGGGAAACCGAAGGTGCGGTTTTTAGCCGGGCCCATAAAGTGGCTCTTTTGTTTACAAGAGCATAGGAGACGCATCTGACTGCGCCCAGATCTCCCCTTGTCTCTTGGAACTGCAACCTCTAGTCCCCTGAGCCAGAGTCTCTTGCTTTGCACCTTGGCAGCGGCGTGCGATTAGAAACGGTGCAAAGCTTTTAATCGGTCGTCTGAGACGGATACTTTTAAACTCCCCTCGCCAGCTCACTGATGCTTTTTTCCCTGCGGCCTGCTAACGCACAGTGGCAGCGAAGGGTCGTGGCTCCGGTGGCAGAGCATCTGCGTTGCATGCATAAGGCCCGGGATGCATCTCCAGATAAGGTTGGGAATGGCGCCTTGTCTGGAAAAGCCTGCGGAGCCGCTGCCAGCCCGTGTAAGCAGTGCTGAGCTAGATGAGCCACTGTCTGTTATAGGTTCCTATGATCTTGATTAAGCTTAGTATAAGTTACTGTTCCATATTAAAACTTATCACTGGGCACACTTGGCCGAGTGAAGTTGGCCACCCCATTTAGAGAGCCTACATCAGTTTAAATCACAGTTTTATCACTGCCTGAAGGCTTTGAGTTGTTTCTTCAGTTTATACGATCTCTCCGCCAAATCTTCTGTTCTGTCTGGAAGAGAACATATTTTCATCAAAACACAACACTCTTCCTCTCTCTGGTGTAACTGCATACAGCAAAGGGTCTCCAATAACCCAATCCACAAGCCAGTTAAACCCAAGTAATGTAATGGGTTAAGGCTTGCATCCTTCTATGCAAGTGCCATTGAAAAAGGAAATGATAATTTACTTTTTTTGGGGGAGGGGCTTTGTTTTTGGAGCAATGCTGAGTCTCCTACGCCTTAATGTATTTGGCTTATTGTTCTGCAGTGTTCAGGCACCTTTCCATTCCCAAAGTGGTGATTGGTGCTTCCTGTAGTCCTTCTGCGCTGGAGGCTCGAGATTTGATAGCTTCTGATGAGTAACTCCAAATGAGTGCATTAATATGTAAATGGATCTTTGTGGTTCTAAATCTTCATGGCCTTTCCCTCAGCCTACAAAGTTCTGTTTGTTTTGTGTTACACACACACACACACACACACACACACACACACACACACTTGAGCCAAGTGACACTGGTATGGAAAAGGGAGACATTAATGGTCCAATTAAATAGCAACGTGCATGACATTGCACCTCTAGCCAATAACTAGGCAGGAGCTCTCCCCCTTTATTTTAAGTACAAAATGCCCTTTCTTCCCTGAATGAAACAGGAATGGACTTTACGGATCCTAGAAAGGTAATGCCAGACTTCACCTCCTGCTCTTCTATGGTGTGGGCTACGAGGTTACAATTCAATGCTAAACAGAGCAGCCCACATCACAGTCGAGTGAAATGGGGAGTCCTGCAGAGGTTGTCGGTGGAAGAGGGCAGCAAAAAGAGACCAGCAGCAGGGTAAACTGGGTGCTTTTGTGGCCTATGGTAGAAGGAAGAATTAGTTTGAGCTATGTGGTGGAGAAGCGTTTTAGTGGCTGCAGTTACTGTGAAGGGGATGAAACTGATGCTGATTTCCATTAGGAAGTAGGTTCAGCTGAAATTCATGGGACTCATTTTTGTGGTGTCCTGGGCAGTAAATCGCTCTGAGGCCTATTGGTTTGATGTCCGAGGGGAAAATAATGGACCAATGGCTTCAGATTACAAGGAAGGAGATTCTGACTCAACATCAGGAAGAACTTTCTGACAGCAAGAGCTGTTCGACAGTGGAACAGACTCCCATAAGAGTTGGTGGACTCTCCTTCCTTGGAGGTTTTTAAGCAGAGGCTGGATGGCCATCCGTCATGTATGATCTAGTTGAGATTCCTACATTGCAGGGGTTGGGCTACATGACCCTTGGGCCCTTGCAGCTCTACGGTTCCATCAGTCCATGATTCTATAAGCATATACACAGAGTGGACAAATATATGACCCCTTGGCCAGCTAATGACACCCACTGCTTTCTGCTGTGCTGTTTGGAAGCCTGCCCACAACACTGGGACAATTTCAAACATGCATGTAAATAAGTTGACTTCTCTATATTTGGCTCAACCTTGATCGGCACTGGACTGGATATCAAGGCCGCTGCCATCATTAGGCCATATTGGCAGCTGCCTAGGGCATAGGCCTCAGAGGGGTGCAATACAGGCCTTTGAGAGACACAGTTTTATGCAGATTAGATTTTGTTAGACCTTATACATTTTTGGAAATATTTTGCTTTAATAATAATAATAATAATAATAATAATAATAATTATTTGTACCCCGCCCATCTGGCTGGGCTTCCCCAGCCACTCTGGGCGGCTTCCAAAAGAATATTAAAATACTATAATACATCAAACATTAAAAGCTTCCCGAAACAGGGCTGCCTTCAGATGTCTTCTAAAAGCCTGGTAGTTGTTGTTCTCTTTGACATCTGGTGGGAGGGTGTTCCACAGGGAAGGCGCCACTACCGAGAAGGCCCTCTGCCTGGTTCCCTGTAACTTGGCTTCTCGCAGTGAGGGAACCGCCAGAAGGCCCTCGGTGCTGGACCTCAGGTAGAACGATGGGGGAGACGCTCCTTCAGATATACTGGACCAAGGCCGTTTAGGGCTTTAAAGGTCAGCACCAACACTTTGAATTGTGCTCGGAAACGTAGTGGGAGCCAATATAGGTCTTTCAAGACCGGTGTTATGTGGTCTCTGCGGCCGCTCCCAGTCACCAGTCTAGCTGCCGCGTTCTGGATTAGTTGTAGTTTCTGGGTCACCTTCAAAGGTAGCCCCACGTAGAGCGCATTGCAGTTTATTTTATATTTTGACGAATATTATCATTTCTACATGACCTCTGCTTTTGAAAATTAAGGTTAACGATTTTTTTAGTGTGTGTGTAAGTAATTAACCTTGCAAAATAGCCAGGCCCCAACACTGGGTGATAGGAGAAAGTCCTGCTCTCGGGGTTAGATATGTGGTGGTGCATTTACCTAGTCAAAATTACTGGATGCCTCCATCTAATGGACATACATGTGTGAAGGAGCCAGTGCTAATGACACCTAGCTCACTTTATGGTCTCGAGGCATGTCATTTGATTGCATCCTTCCTGGTGCCCTCCAGATATGTTGGATCACAACCCATCCATCATCCTTGGTCACTGGCCGGGCTGGATGATCTGATGGGCTGCAGATGGAGGCAGGTTGGACTACTGGGATCACTAAATATTTGGGTTTTGGAAGTCTGTTTCTTATTTTATTCACTATAGATCCACTTGGCTGGATTTCTTGATTTTGTATTCTTTCCAGCAAAGACTAAGGAGATAAATCTGCAGCCCAGTTTGCTTGAAAGCAGCTACTTGGAAGTGAACTTTCTTGTCAGGAGCGGGTGGGATGGGGATAAGGAATGCAGCTAAATGGAGGGATTCTCTAGCCACCGCACCCCTCAGTGGGAAATGACATTGGTCAATGATCACAAAAAGGTCAAATCCAGCCAAAGGACTCCAGGTATCCGACAACATAGGAAGCAGTCCTTCTGTAGGCCTAGTTAGGATCTGTCCTTTGTCAAGAGCCAGAATGGTTCAGCTGGGGAAAATCATGCCCCTCTCTTTAAAAATACTGTCTTATCACCCTCTCACTCAAATCAATCTAATTTTAGTTTATAAAGCATAAAAGAAATATATTTGGTGCATATTTCTGGCTGCTTACCTATCATGGAAAAAGACAAGCTATGAGATTCACCCTATCCCCAAACAGCATAAATTGACCTTTCCAGTTCTCTGTAATTGCTACCAAGCTCATTCCTAGAAATTAAAGTGCTGAAAGTGATTTGAATTCTGGTAAAGTAAGGGAAGGGGGTGGAGGGGAAGGAGGCGAAAAAATAAAAAATAAAAAAGCAAAACAAGAGAGGGACAAAACCGAAGTTCCATCGAATTAGTTTTAGTCCGCCTGCTCTCCCCAGTGACTGCATCTATTAGCATTATAATCTCAAACACCATTTTTTATGTAACACTATTGTTAGTAAATCAACTCCTCAGGTCCACAGAGACGCTGACCCCTGGCAATTCAGTGAAAGTGTAATTATCTCCCCGAATCTTGGACAGATTTAAGAGATTACATTGCAACTAAATCTATATCAATGCTAATTTCTCCCCCCTAGACTCCAGGTGCCGGGAAAGAAGGGGATGGTGCGCCTGCCCAGCGCAACGGCTTACAAAGGGGGGAAGCGCTTGCTGTGGAGAGGGCCAAAAGAAACGGAGCCCCACATAAAATTACACCTATTTCCCCCCCTTTTGCTACAAAACCTGGTTCTTATGAGGCAAAGTTAAACAAAGCAGCTATGCTAAATTAGCGTTAAATAAAGGCGAGTTTAATGCTCGGCTACAGTCAACTGGTGTATATTTGATGGCTAATTGTCTATCAAAATTAAAGAGAAAAGAACAAATGATTCGTTATAAGAAGGTGTTAAAAGCTCCAACAAAGGGGGACATTTCACAAATATAATATCTTTGGATGGTGAATTTGAGTCTTTCGGGTGGTTTGGGAAAAAAGGAGAAGTGAGGGGTGGGGAAAAGATCTGAAAGTCCGTCAAAACAGCACGAGTTTTAAACAGGGAGCCTTTTAAACCTCAAGAATGGGCTCTCTGAATGAAAAGAGAAAATCGACACAATAAAATAGGGCTTATTAATTTTTTTAAAAAGATAGAAATAAATAATTGCTGAAAGGAACTAATAATGAGCAACAGTACCTGCATTCGAAGTAAAGGTACTTCAGGAAATCACGCTAGAGAGGAACGTGATGCTTTTGGTAGTTCTTGCAGTTATTAGGAAAGGTATTAGGAGTCTGGGAAGTTCTCTTGCGCAAGCCCCAAGGAAATGAAGTGGGACTATGCAAAGAGTAGTATTGTTGCAGAGGAACAGAGATATAATTTACAAATCAGCTCCTAGCAAGAAGGCATGTTGGGGAGACTTCAGAGTAAAGCAGAAGCTCCTTCTGCGGATAAATTTATGTAGTTTGTGTACAGGGATTTCTTTATTTTTTTTAATTTAAAAGGTAACTTTGGAATATTCATCATCTCTTCTTCCATTGGGTTCCCTACTTTTGAAAACTGATTAACAAGCGCTCTCCCCTCATCATGAGAAGAGTTTTAAGAACATCCTGAAATATTTCCTATTGGGATTAATGCGGCTGAAAAGTTCCTGACGCTCTCTGAATCGTGCCCAAAGGAAGCGGGGATAATAAAAAAGTAAAGCATAAATTAAAAATAAGACACGCTGTCTAAGTTCAGCAAACAGCAGAAACAAACAAAAAACAAAAAAACAAAAACAAAATACTCCTCCGTCCCCCCAACCCCCCCAACAGAAAAAAGTCTCGACTAAGGCGTCAGAGCGCAATGGCCACTGATGAACTCGACACCAATTTTGTCGATCTGCATTAGAAGAAGACGCAGGCGAAAGGCTTTCGTTGGAGTAAATGTAAAAGAAGCCATATATGCAGAGAAAAGAACAAGGGGGGGGGGGAGAGCCTCGAACTAAATCATGCAGCAAGAAGGACAAACCGTCTGGAAAATGGACCTACGGAGCAGCAAGAATGTACTTTTTATTTTATTTTTCCCATTAAACAAAAATTCTTTGACAACTTGTGTCCTAAAGAAACTATCTTGAAGATAATTGAAATGATTACAATTCATTGCTGCAGCATTACTTTGAATATCAGCAGTCAAATAATGAAATCTTAGTAATACAGCCAAAATTTAATTTGCATTACAGCATTGTTCAGGCTCTCCTTTTATGCCCAGCTTCCCCTAGAAAATTTTGTGATAATACATAATTCTGTACTTCGTTGCATTATTCATATTTTGGGGGTAATATTTTCTCTGCCTTTCCTTTCCCAGTAAATGGCCTCCTCGGAAACTTCAAGGGGGGGGGGGATGCACAGCGACTGGAGCAAATCAGCTTCTGATCAGAGACACACACATATATTTATATGAAAAAGAAAACAAATGTTTAACCTCTCCCCCCAAACTTCTTGCATCCCCACCCAAAATATTATTTTTTAAAAAACAGCTTCGTTTTGATCTTGGTTGAAGTAAAGGGATCTTCTTTTATACATAAAAAACTGTTCTTAACAGTTAATAGAACAATAACTTGCTTGAAATAGTCAGGGCAGCGCCTTACCACCGAATAGCTTCAAAAGCAGAATATTCTAGCAGAACTGATTGTGAGCCGAATAAGCGGCGAGAAGACCGCATTCCCCACCTGAAAAGGCTTATTTAAGGGTTTCCCTTCCATAAATTCCATAATAAATTTGAGCCGGGTCTAGAAATCCATATCAACTGCCTCTAGAATAAGTACTTTCACACTGAATTTATCTGGCACACCTGCAGCTCGATTCCCTTTCTAATGGAAAGACCTGCGCTCTTTATTTTGATTTAAAAAAAGAAAGTCTACATATACAGAGAAAGATAGAAAGGACTCTTTCATTTCAAGTAAATTTGTTTGGAATCGCAGTTCCGGAGACGCACGTTTTGTTTTGATCGCTCTTTTGGGAAGACTTAGTCAACATTTAGTTCAGCGCAAAGTTCAAAAGGTCTTGAACTCTGAGGCTATATTTTTTATTGGGGGGGAGGGTGTCTAAGAAATTAAAACGTCGTCCCCATCTTATTTAATTTAATCTGTTCCATATAAAAAAGTCCACCTAGTCCTTCCTCATTAGACTATCGATCATACACAAATCTTTGCATTAAGGGCGGGGAAAGAGGAATGAGGTTTATTTTCTCATGGCGTGAATGCAAAACACCCACACCCTCACACACCCCCATTGCATGTTGCGGGCAACGTGTCTCTTAATCCAAATTAGAGAAGGACCACTATACATCCTTCAACAGACTTTAAAAAAAAAAAGAAAGACCATCTGATAATTGTCTTTCTTTAGATCTTCCCTTAATTATGCTTTTAATTAAAGATGGTTCAAGGCATTGGACCACATGAAGGGCAGTAATTACAAATTACATTACAAATTCAACAGATGTAGATGTATCTGCTGGGATTGTGTGTATGTGTATATATGTGTGTATGGGGAGAAGATACCGGAATATAAAACGGACTAAACTTTGGGATCGCCACCCCCTTTTTTAATCTTCTGCCCTGAGAACAGAAGCACATTTTAGAAATTATTTTTATTATGCAGACTCTCGCCAGGATTTAAGTTCTCTGTCATGATTGTTTTCATATTTCTTTGACATCTATTGATTCGGAGGCAGCTGCGAGGGTTTGTCACAAGAGAGAAGAGCAGTCACAATATATTAGCTTGACGGCATAACTCAAAGACCAGGAGGAGCGGGAGGGAGCGCGGCAGCGGGGCACGTGACCCAAGGCTGGGGCCCTCCGACAAAATCAAGAAATTAATTTTTAATAATAATCTTTTTTTAAATAAAGGGGGTGGGGGCGAGAGAGAGAGAGACCATGGCGACGGCGGCAACACTCTTGTTAATTTCCCAACACTAGAGAATCCGAGACAGAAGCTCTCCCAGGCGCCTTCCCCGGGATTTTCTGTATTAATTTGTATTTCGAAATTCCTTTTCTGCATCAGATGCGAAGCGAATGCCGCAGAGTTTCGTGTGTGTGTGTGTGTCTGCCTCTCTCTCTGTGCGCGCGCTCCCATTTCCACCAGCCTCATCTGCTTGGGAAAGAAAGAATACTTCCGATCCTAAAGTCAGAATGACTCCCCCCACGGGTTACTTTTAGTGGAATCAAACTGGGGTGCGGGGGATTATTCCCTGCCGCGGGGCTGGGCAAAAGGGAGTCAGCCCTGTTTCAATGATTCTATGGAACCAACTCCCGCTTCGTTCTGAATCTGCGATCAGGAGGGCTCTTAATTTGGACGCCCCTCGGCTGAACAGCGTCGTGGGTCGGGGTTTGGGAAGCGCGGCTGGAATTGGTTGTTTTTGAGCCACCGATCCTATTGGAGTTTTGTGTATTGAGACAGCACACACTATAAATCCATTAAACATCATATTCCTTTACTGAATCCTTTACTGTTGTAAGATAACGTTTAATCTTGCTAAAACAAAGGGGAAAGGGGGTATTATGTTGTAATATGGAGTAGCTGGAGAATCGGGTCCATTGATACGGATAGCTACACATTTCCGGCTGCAGAGGACTGAGGTGTCGGATCCCGTTCCAGCCCAAAGGGTGATAGTCCGGGCTGTTAATGATCAATTCACACTTCAAACCAGCCTGGTTCGCTCTTTGCTTGGGTGCGGATGAGGGGGAATCAGGAGATTTTTTTAAAAAAAAAGTTTGGGTGTACCAAGAGGTTTATAAAATCTACTTCTGGTTCAACGGACAAAGACATTGAACAAAATAAATAAATACGCAGAGGTCGTTAACCCCCCTTTATTATCTCCCCCTTCTTTCATCAGTTCAAAGTCTTTTGCTCCCCCCCCCGCTCCCCCCCCCGCGCCTCTGTTCCTTCCAAAATTTCCACATTGCCTTGTATGTAGATGGAAGTATTTCGAGCAGGTTTGGGCAAGAGATCAGAATTATGGCTGGTGATTAAAAGCAGTCATTGTGCTTAATCTGGGGAGGGAGGGGCGGAAAGAATCCCTGAATCAGAGACACGCGAGGAACCAGAGCAGGGCGGGGGCGGCGGGGAGTCCGGTTTAAGGGAGTCACCTGTTCTTCACCATCCCCACCACCACCCTCTCCTTCTGCAGCCCCAAGCAGTGGCATCTCCGTCCAGTTGACTGAACTCTGGGCGTCTCCAGGTGGAGGGGAGAGGCGCTGCACTCGGGGCCATGCCCTCTGCAGGTGCCCTGCGGGGGGAACCGGCTTGAGGATGCCCGAAAGTTATTTATTTATTATTACATTTCTCCCCCGCCTTCCCTTCAAGAAGCTAAAGGTGGCCTCTGTGGCGCTCCTCTTCCTCTTCCTCCTCTTGTCCCATGGTATCCTCACAACAACCCTGTAAGCTAGGTTAGGCTGAGAGACTGTGCCTGGCCTAAGGCCTTCCAGGGGGCTTTATGGCCCCGTGCAGATTTGAAGCCTGGTCTCCCTTTGCTTTCCTCCAGCGCTGTAACCACTAAGCGGTGCTGCCCATCTCACTTTCAAGGCTTTATTCCTTGCAGCTAGGGTTGGCCTGGGCTGAGAGAACAGCACTCTACACATGTTTAGATGACACCTTTTGTATATTGTCACTATCTCAGGGGGGAAATTTCCTCTGGGCCTGAGGGCTCTGAGTGCATTCAGAAGAGGTTCTCTTCCAGACCTCCTTTGACCACAACAGTGTTAAAACATGCCCCACACACCTAGAGTACAACTCCCATCAGCCTTAACCCTTGGCCATGCTGGCTGGGGCTGCTGGGAGATGGAGTCCAACATCTGGAGAGCTGGAGCTTCCCCATCTCTGATTTATATCATTCAGATGTGCTTTATGCTGCCGCCCTCAAAACGACCCCTTGAAGTGGGTTACAAATATCCCAGTTGCAAAGATGGGGAGATGAACCAGAGAAACCTTGGGGCCCCAGATATACCCTAACTGGTCTAACGAAGAAGTTGAGCTTGTATTGTATCCATGACTCTCTCACAGACAGAGGGAAAATAAAAGATCTCTGTCAGTTGGACATTCTTTCCTCCACTTGCAAATACCCTCGTCAGCTAAACCAGGCTACATCACTACGAATCTCATTCAAGTTTGCCTTAAACCCCAAAGACCTTGGCCTAACCTTGTTATGGAACTAAGTGGGAAATCTTCTTTTCATTCCAAACCTCTCTCTCTCCCCCCCACTCCACAATAGCTCCCCACCCCCCTCAGAGGTGAAATCTACACTGAAGGCAGTTTAGCTGAAACTACAAGACTGCCCTTGCCTTGTGTGCAATCCTCACGGAGCCACAAAAGAGAAGGTAATAAACAGGAGTGACAAGCGATTGTATGTGTTAACTAATGTGCCAGGAGGATAATGCAAACATATCTGCTCACTTACCCAGAGACACAGCTCTCTCCTTGTCTCTTCTTCCACTTCCAAACACATTCACTTGGAAGTATGCCCCACTGGGCTCAATGGAACTTATTGTCAAGGATGTGGATTCAGAACCGCTGGCCTCTCCTGCATTCTGCCACATGCAGCCATTCCGTGACAGGATCTTCAGCGAATATGATTTTTATTGCAACCTTCCAACTTTTCTCTGGTTTCTGGGTGACAAAGAAAAAAAGGAAGAGACTCCAGGGCGGGAGTGCTTCATGTCCAAAGTAAGGCAGCACAGCTATTCAGCCCTGCCTGGAAGAAACCACACTTTCAAATCCGGAAGCCCTGCTTCATTCCTCCATATATGTGGACTTAGATATTCAGCAGAGAGAGAGGGGGATGCATTCTGTCCATGTTCAGATGCATTCTCTATTAAGTATTCACAAATTCCAGGGCCAAGCACAGACTATAGAAACAGGTTCTTGGGCTGAGCTCTGGTGTACATTAAGGCCTAGATTGTTTGGTGTCAGCTGCTGCAGGTGGCTGTTAACCAGCATGATGATGATGATTTTATTTACTGAATTTATATACCGCCCTATACTTGCAGGTCTCAGGGCAGTTCACAGAATAATACAGAATTATCAAATATAATACAGATCACAATGCAGCTACATATGGGTCCTGCATATTTTAATGACAGAGAAAGAGAGAGAGAGAAAAAGAGTTATGTTTACGCCACCCATTGAAGTCAATGGGACCTATGCTACAATCCTATACCCACGTATCAGGGAATAAGCCCCACTGAACTCTATGGGATTTACATCTGAGTAAGCATGTATACGACCGAGTTTTTTTTAAGTGCTGGATCACTTAAGAGTGATAGGATTGCATCCACTGTGATTTATTATAATGACAAGTTCTTACATAAGTATGTTTAATTTTGCATAAAGCTCCAGTATTCTCCTCAAATAAATTGTACTGAAATCAGTAGAACGTCCTTCCTAGGGAATAGGTTTCTTGATCAACTCAAGCAATCTGAACTTCCAGAGCTATCTCTCTCTCTCTCTCTCTCTCTCTCTCTCTCTCTCTCTCTCTCATCTATCTATCTATCTATCATCTATCTATCATCTCTCTCTCTCTCTCTCTCTCTCTCTCTCTCTCTATCTATCTATCTATCATCTATCTATCTATCATTTATCTATCCAGGACAGCCTATTTTGTTATGTGAAAGTGATCACAGTGATTATATATTTCAGATGTGGAATAGCTACATATCAAGTGCCATAAGCATGTGTTTGTGTGTTTTTAATAAATGGAGATTTACAAGTCTTCCTAAAAACTCTTTTGGTAGTTATTACTGCTTATTCTTTCTTTGGGCAAACTATGCATATACACAAAAGGTAGGAAGTCATAAATCCGGTGTGGTTCTGTGAACCTGAAAACAAAACCTGTTCTGGGGCACCTATTCAAGATAAGTTTAATGCAGATTAATCACCCTCAGCTAGTCCTGTCAAAATCAAGAGTACCGTAATTCAAGGGTGTGTTTTTTTTATTTATTTATTTTTAAAATTTGTATTTATACTTTTCAGATTTTACAATCATTTTGACATTTCGAAACTTTCCCCTCTTTCAGCAGTTCCTTAGATTTATTTTTAATATATTCTGTATATCCAAATTAACTTAATTTGCTCATTTATTCATCTTCTTTAAATATATACTCCTATGAAACTGCAGGCTATTACAATAATCTTGCCAATGTTTTTATCTGTTTACAATTTATCTGTGAATATTCAATAAACCATTTCCATTCTTTTTATTAAAAAGTTTGTTATCTTGATTTCTTATTATTCCAGTAAGTTTCACTATTTCTGCATATTCCATAAGTTTTTATATCCATTCTTCCTTTGCTGGGACTTCTTTCCATTTTTGCCCCAAAATGGAATCAAGGGTGTATTTTCCAACTTTGGTTGTTTCAAGTGTAGATGGCGCTTTAAAAGTGCGGAGGTGAAAAAAAGAAATGCAAAACTTGCCAGCCAGCTATTTTGGAGTGTGGTCTTAAAAACATTAGCTCATTTTCTTCTGAAAGTGCCTTTCTGGATAAAAGTTGCAGTCTGAAGAGGGAAATCCAGTGCTGGTTAACTGAAGGGTCACTTGAACCAGCAAAGAAGCAGTTGGAATGGGATGCAATTAATTACCACGACAACTAGTGTTGTTGTGCCAGCATTGCAAACCAATTCAGAGGGTGATCCTGACCTCACTGAAATCTGTGAAAGTTTTTTTCTATTTACTTGAGCACAATCCAGATTTCTTCCATGGCGAATATCCCAATGAACTGTGACATTTATTCTGCAACTGAAAAAGTAAGCAGGGCCAGACAGATGTACCACCGCTAGCCCAACTTAGCCTGTGAGAGACAGAAGTGTTATAGGTCATGAAATATGTTACGAGCCTGTTAAGAGCAAACTGGAATATTCTCACACTCAAACTGACATTCATACATCTGCTTTTCCTTTTTTCAGCATCCTGTCTGGAGCCAATAAAGGACTACAGATCAGGCAGTTAGCCTAAGAGAAACTTCTCACATTACATTATGGGCCAATTAATGCAATTGGTGCAGATACATTTCTTCAGATGGAGGCCTGCCCCTGTCATGAATACAGCAAGGTTGGAAGGTGCAAAGCCCTGAACAGCTTGGGACCTGGGCTGCATACAAACCATACATTTAAAACCTGTGCCCTTCCCCAAAGAATAATGGGAATTGTAGTTTAATGGTGCTAGGAATTTAGTGGGAAACTGAGGTATGGTGTGTGCACAGCCCGAGTTGCCAGGATATTTAAAGGACTGTTATGATCTCATAGGATCTTGGCCACCCAATGCAGGCCATCAGAGGAGTCCTTCCTTCATATCCTGCCACTGTCTGAGGTCTGGTTGGCAGGGAAATGGGGAACAGCCTTCAGGGGGCATGGTGCCCAGGCAACAGAATAGAAGCCCTAACCTTGAAAAATTGCCCAACCCCCTTCTGCAATGGCATTTTGAAATTGAAAACTTCATTGTTCCAGCATACTCATGACTTGACCAGTTCCTGCAGAATTATATACTGTAATGGCTCTCTTTTTATTGTTGGTTTATCTGCTGCTCTCCTCTGTGTTCTATTGGTTTTGTCATTGGATTGTATTTGAGGAATTGCAGAGGGATTGAAAAAGCAAAAGGGGTTGAAAAGGACAGGGGACAAAACTTTTCTCTTGTCTGAGTCCCCCCTCTTCCAGGTAGGTTCCCCATCAGCATCAGATCCCAACACTCTTAACTCCAACCAGCCCCAGCTAGCATGGTCAATGGTCAGGGATGATGGGAGTTGTAGACCAACAACATCTGAAAGACAAAGGTTTCATCTCTGGCCCAAAGTATTATGTTATGAAATATGTTATGAAAAAATATAGTCTTGTTTGAATGGAAGGACTAATTAATAGCAACAAGTGCAACATTCTAGGATGCTACCTCTGTTAGTCAGTTGCAGGAAAACTACCCATGGGTTCTGAGCCAACTGAAAGTCTCGATCAAATTTATGCTGGCACAAGTTTTCAGGCATTTTTTTCAACAGGTGTATGGCCATTTTACAAGAGAAGATGTCACCTTCATCTAATGAATCATTGCAAAGCAAGGAGACTCTGAGCTGTTAGTCTGCCCTCCCATTTCTCAGACCCACAAAAAGACTCATAATGCAATTCTGCCTCTGAAGAAGTCTGACCAACTTGTGAACCATTCAAAAGCCCCTCTGAGCTGGTCAAGAGATGAATATGGTGTGTACAGTAAAACAAATAAAGTAAAATACAAACAACAACAGGCATAACTTTTCTAAAGTGCATTGTGGGCATCAAGGAGCCCTAGCTACTTTCCCTTTTTTCCTGTCATCCCTCTCCTAGCATTGAAACTGAGAGCCATGTACAATTTTGAAGTATCTTCTATTTGTTTTGTAGGCAAAGCCAGCCCATCTCTGGTCCAGGGGGGATGTGAAAGAGAAGTGGTCTCTGACTGGCAGCCCCCTTTCCACAGGCCACACATTGACCCAGGGCCAGCCCAATCAAGTTGTTTCTCTCTCCTCAATAGGTAGTTCAGGCTTCCCACTGTTAGGGTTCACTAGAAATTCTGGTGTGCAGAGAGAAATTCAGCATAGCCGAATGACAGAAAGTATAAACTTCTTTTGATATATATAATTCTTTAATGACATTGCTACATCTACAACAGAGCATTAAGGTGTTGTTGTTTTTGCTGCTTTGAAAGTAGAATTAATTGACAACATCCAGTCAAATGATTCACTGATTTTGCAGTACTGATTTTTTGCAGATTTTTTTCATCTTGATTTTGCAGTATATTTGAGCAAAAAGTACCTGTCCAGAATTGTGCTGTGATTGTATAATGTTCTTAAATGAAGACACAGAATATGTGGCAATACCTGGCAATCATAACCACTGAGAGTTCTGATGCATTTAAATATCTCCGTTTGTTCCTTGTATGTGAGACTTCAGAAATGAAGCTGAAATTTGTTCTACATTTTTCCTGTGGGGCAAATTTGAGATAATGTCACCTTCAAATGCAATTCACATTGCATTTTTTAGTGTGCAAAGTGCTTTACAACAGAATATTCCTATTTTTCTCTTGGGGAGCTGAGGACCTAAGCACAGAGCATTCACTTCTTGCCTTCAAGTGGCCAAGAACACAATACCACAAAATTCTTAAGTACACACACTCATGCTGTATATAAATTCATCTGGAATAACTAACGTCCCATAGTTCCATGTTAATAATCACTAAAAGTTAATCAGGATCCCTAACCCAATCATAGGCATGTAACTCAGCTGAATAAAGGGGAAGAGTGGACCATACCACTTCATATTTTGAGTAGAAGGCAACATTTTGGAATGATTCTTCCCAGGTATAATATTCTCTGCAAATGGCAAATTAGCTCAGGGAGGAAGTTTCCAGCTTAAAAAACCAAGTGTGTACATTAAGCATAAGGTAAAGGTAAAGGGACCCTGACCATTAGGTCCAGTCGTGACCGACTCTGGGCTTGCGGCACTCATCTCACTTTATTGGCTGAGGGAGCCGGCGTACAGCTTCTGGGTCATGTGGCCAGCATGACTAAGTCGCTTCTGGCGAACCAGAGCAGCGTACGGAAACACCATTTACCTTCCCGCCGGAATGGTACCTATTTATCTACTTGCACTTTGACGTGCTTTTGAACTGCTAGGTTGGCAGGAACATTAAGCATACACTTCCTCAATTATTGTTTGAAATGGTACAGCCCATTTTACCACCTTAGGACTATCCCCTTGTTCCTACTGTCCTTATGCCGCAGATTCACCTTAAGTTTGCAGTTGAGAGGTGCTGAGGTAGATTTGGCTTGGAGGCCTCCAGATGTTGATCTGGACTCAACTATTGTTTTATTGAACTTTCCATACAGTAAGTGTGGCAGGTTAAAACTGAAAATGGAAACCCACAAATACTTCAAGTCATCATAACTGGGTTTAAGTTGAAGCTTTGCATCCAAGACTTAAGGGGTTTCCAATGCCTTGGATTCAAGTACTTGGCTTAACAGGCTTGTGAAAGATGTGTAAAGCTTCATGTGACGATAAGGAGGTTGATAAGAAAACACATTTTGAAGTGTCTGAAATCCAAAATAGTTAGTGACCCGGAAAGATAAGCTTATTTAAATGAAGATCAGAGCAGAATATAAAATGGGGCTTGGTGGAAAAACCCAAACACCCCTTGTTTGTTTTGTGGCATCCATCATACGATTACAAACCACTATGATCCAAATACCTTTCTTAAATGCTAAACTGCCCCACCTTGAGGATAGCCCCAAGAGAAGCACTAATTCAAAGGCATTCCTGTGAGTCATGCAACCTTCTCAGATTGCTGTTCAAACCGCAAGCAGTTTATTGCTGAGTGCTAATATCTGAAAATCATGGAGGATTTTTCTTTTTTAAATGAAATCAAGTTCTGCTTAGATATGCTGAGACAAAGACCTATTCCTAGACCTATGGGGATTTCAAAGCTCTGTGACCTTTCACAGGAATCCAGATGAAGCTGGTTAACCAGTAAACATTTAGATCTACCTTTAATTTGTTCCTTTCTGTCTTTCCCTGAAGATGAAAAATGCCTCTCTCTTCTGGCAGAATAAAATGGCACAGCACCTCCAATGCCATGTTGGTTCTCTTTCTCTGTAAAAAAAAAAGGCCACAGAGACTTAAACCTATGGGTTGCTGTGCGAGCAAAGAGGCAGCTCAAAGCACAAATTACCACTCCAGGTCACAAAGCGAAGCATCACATTTAGTGGGCCTGTTCTGGTTATTCTTGAAACAAGACCGTTGTCATTTCATGTGCAGAGCAGGTTGAGGTTAGGCTTAGGACAATAATTCAACTTTATTCTTCCCACCTCCCTTTATGATGATGTCTGCAAGTGCATCAGTCTTGACCCTGCCTCACATATTTGCATCGCTGTATTTGCTTGGGATGTTTGTACTACTCGTTCATGTTTTTTGATGTTGCTCTGGCATAGCTGGAGGGTTGCCTTGGGGATTTAAGAGTTCTGAATGTGGAAGTCTATTCAGTTCTGAAATGGATTAACATTGTTTTTGGCATCTGCCCTGACTCTGGCCTAGGCGTCCTGTATTTTAGGAGCTCCTTTTGATACCCTCCGTCCTGACATCCCAATTCTGTTAATGTCTGGTATGGAACCACTGACTGCGTTTGCTAGAATAATCAATTTTTCTTACTTGTTTTTTCTGATCACCAGCATTGTCAGGTGGCAAGCTATTTTGGTGCCCTAGGAAGCCAGGGTCTGTGGTTGCCATGTTAGGATTCAGTGCAGGAAATGGCTGAGAGATGTCAATATGTTGTGGTGGGGTGATGGTGGTGAATTTGCAGCAAGACCAGAAGATCCCACCATGAAACTGAAAAAAATGGAGGAGGAGAAAAAAATACCGTATTTACTCAAATGCAATGAGTACCTTTTCCGGCCAAATTACATTGCGGAAATTAGGGTACACATTAGATTTGATAGTGCATTAGATTCGTTTGCAAACTTGAAAAACACTGCTGACATAGCAAATACTTTTTGGGTTTCAATGTTTTGAAAATTGAGGTGCACATTAGATTCGATGGCGCATTCGATTTGCGGAAATATGGCAGCATATTTTTAGACGATTTGCTGCGATAGCTGTTGTTGCCTGAGTGTAGCTTGCCTGCATGTAGATTGGCACAGCAAGTTTTAGGATTTTAGACAATAGGAAGGACAAGATTCTGTTTCTTCATAGTCCAACTATCTTGTACATTACTGTAATTAGCGGCTAATATCAGTGGCGTAGCGTGGGGGGTGCAGGGGGAGCCGGCCGCACCGGGCGCAACATCTGGGGGTTAGGGTTAGGGGGCGCAAATCCACGGGTTAGGGGGCGCAAATTACTTGCCTTGCCCCGGGTGCTGACAACCCAGGCTACGCCACTGGCTAATATGATAGTGAAAGGGAGCCTCTGAGGCCCAACTGCACCAAAATGGTGGGACAAAGCTTTAATTTTTACTTTGGAAAAGGTGCCAACATTAAATATGGTCTTTTAAAAAGAAAACAGTCTATCTATCTATCTATCATCTATCTATCTATCTATCTATCTATCTATCTCTATCTATCATCTATCTATCTATCTATCTATCTATCTATCTATCTATCTATCTATCATCTATCTATCTATCTATCTATCTATCTATCTATCATTTCTTAACCAAATCAGAAGCAAAGGTAGTTGTAGGAGTTATTAAAATACATTCCTCTCCGTGTTAGAATCCAGCGATGCTTGGTTGCAGAAGCTAGCAGAGGGCCACTTGTGTGCAGTGAACAGCCATAAATGGACTGGAAGAGCCTATGCTTTATTCATAAAAGCAAGAGGCACATTTCTGCTCCAAAAATGTAATATAAATAGTGCATGTTTCCTCTAATGAAATGGCCTTTGATGGTGGTTGAGAGAGTTAACTTTCCGCCAGATCTGAACACTAAAAACTGAAATGACCACTAATAGTGTGCAAAGTGGAGATAAATAAATGAAAAAGAAGATATGCTGCAAGGGAATTCTATTTTAAAGAAGCATCGCGTCTGTGCCGACTTAATAGGGAGGTTCCAGTAGAAGAAAATAAAATAAAGAGAGTGTTAGGTGACAGGAGGGAAGGAGGGAAAGGGGGATGAAGGAAAATAGAGACCATTGTTGCTTCTCATTTTAAATTGATTCAGGATGACTTTTATTATATTCTTATATCAGACTGTGCAGGGCTCCAGAAGTTTACATGGGACAGGGCCATTTTATTATACTGGGCTCTCACCCCAATCCAGGGACAGCATTCTGCATGTAGAAACATATTTCTGCATATTGATCACTCTTCCAGACCTGGACATTAATGGGCTCTCTGAGGTCTGTTTATGTGATCAAACAGTGCAAGGTCCTGTTTGGTTTGGGGACTGAATACAGGAGCACCAAGCAGCTAGGGATCACTGCTCCTTTGACAGAGCCAGACATCTGTTTACAGGTATAAGGCATCGTGAAGACCCCCTCTATATATTTATTACTTATTCACTGTATTTTTTAAGTTGCTCGGTAACTAAGGGCATTATGTACAACATAGCAAAAACTATCAAATACTGGAAAACAAAACACAATGGTAGAAAACCAGCATTAATGCCATCAATATAAAACAGACAGAGAACTAAAGCTGTATCAGCAGCAACAAACAATCACCGTACACAAACATTCCCGGGATAGAGTAACAGATTTAAAAGGCCTATGAGAATAAAAAATATCTTTGCTGGTACCAAAACAATATTATATTAGATACTAGGTAGACCATGCCCAGGACTGGCCCAGGACATTTTCTTGCCTAAGACAAAGGGCAAGATGGCAACTTCCTAATTACATGTGCAGAAGCCAGTTGGCCTGGCGGTTGAATCTTACTTCAATGCTGATAGCAGAACAGCGTCCTCCACGACACCTAAGTGGAGCAGTCTAGTGTAGGGGGCACAGGCTGAGCTATTTGACACACACAGCTCTCTTCTCCAACACCTCATCAGTGCCACCCACCATCTGCCACCTAAGGCAGCTGCCTCACTCTGTCTTTTGATAGGGCTGGCCATAATCATCACACAAGCAAGGGGCTACTGTGCAAAAGGCCTTTTGCTTGTGTCCACCAGCCTGTGAATTTCACAAATATTGGCCCTGAGGTAGTTGTAGTTACACATAGTTATTTATGCACAGTAACTGCTGGCCACCAGTGCAGATGTACTCCTCATTTTTCATCCAGCAAATTCAAACAGGATCAGATGAACACTGTGATATGGTTGGAGATGTTCACACAGATGAGTACCAGCAATGGGCATAGAAGGCTAGTTCTGCACATATATTTCCTGTCAAATAATTTAAAGAGAAAGGGGGGGGGGAGAGGGAGGAATTCATAGGACCTCTCAATCTGAAATTCCTTGTGATAATAATTCCTTGTGATGCTTTCAATATTTCCCCTATTTCCTCCCCTCCCCTCCAATAGAGACGTGCTACAAAGCAAAACTGTTTTTAAAAAACAACCCATCCAGATATTGTGGAAGGCAGAGCTAATCTGCAGATACAGAGTGGCTGAAAGAACCTGAAGGAAAATTAAGCATTGATTTATAAACAATTCACATAAATTTCAATCAATGCCCTGTCAACCTAATAGCCAGCAAAGTCAGATGAGATGGGTGTAATGTGATGAGACAGTTTAATTCTTGTTATGACATTAACTGCAGAATTTTACAGCAGCTGAAAATGCTGGAATGAGAAAGGTTTCCAGTTATCAGTGAAATGCTATGGATAAGTTTGGATTAGGCCAAAAGCACCAGTTCTGATCTCCTGACCCCGATTACCTAAAATGGAATAATTTCAGAAGATGAAACTAAAGCATTGTTTGGCAACCTTGACCGCATCACCTAAATAGATGCCAATTTTTTGAATATGTATATAGTGGGGAAGAGAGCTGAGTTCCTCCCCTCTGTCATACAGATGACCTGAAAAACATCTAAAAGGGTTTTTTTTCCCCCAGAAAGAAGGTTAAATGCAAAAATCTTTTTTTTTTAAATGCCCAACCTTGATTCTCAGGTAGAAAGTAATAAGGCATGACAGCACTTCAGTAGAATCTGCAGGAATAGACAAGCAGGTCTGGGTGTCACCATATAAATCTGATAATCAAATTCAGATCTCTGAATAACAGCACCAAGTGTGAGCTTGCCAGAGATAAAGGGAAGTGGGCTGTGAACAGAACCCTGAGGGACCTAAAGTCTAAGGGTATGAAATATGAGAGAGACAGAGGGAGAGAGAGCGCAATTCCTTGAGATGCACTCCTGTTTTCTTTGAAAGGGAACAAAATTTACATCTTTAAAATGCTTTTGGGTTCTGTTCATAGGCGCCGACTCCATGGGGCTTGAGGGGGCCCGAGCCCCCTCAAAAATTCGTTTGGGGGGGCTCAGCCCCCCCAATAATCTCGGGCGGCGGTGGGCGCGTCCGCGGCTTTTATAGGGCGCCCGGCGCGCACCAGCTCGATAACGGGCACCGGCGCGGCGGGGGGCGCCGGGCCGGGGGAGGAGGGCGGCCGGCCTGTCTCCTTGGCAACCCCATTGAGCAGCGCCGGCTCCCCCGGGAGGGCCATCCCCCCGCGCCGCCGATCGCCAACACCGCCGACGCTGTGGCTGCCCGAGCCCGAGCCTGAGCTTGAGCCCGACCCGGAGCCCGAGCCTGAGCCCGACCCGGAGCCCGAGCCTGAGCCCGAGCCCGACCCGGAGCCTGAGCCCGAGCCCAAGCCCGTCAGTCAGTCAGGAAGGAAGGAAGGAGAAATGGGGAGGGAGACGAGGGAGGAAAATTGCGCGCAGGGTGAAGAAAGGAGAAGGGCGAACGAGACGAGCTTCCAACCCAAAAAAGGGCTGGAAGACTGGGAGGATGCAGGATCGGGAAAGAAAGCGACGCCTTCCCCGCCCGCGACGTCGCCCGCTTGTCATTGGCAGCGCAGCGGGCGCCCAGAGGGGCTGGGCACCGGCGCAGGGCCGCTCCGCAGCCGCGGAGGACAGCTGCGCGGCTAGCAAGGTGTGCCGCGTAGAGCGCGGCCCTTGTGTGGCCCGGTGGCCAGGCAAGCTTGGGCGGGGACCCCCATGCAAATCTAAGACGGGAGAAGAGGGCAGAGCAAAGGGGGTCCCTTCCCCAACCTCCGGCTCTGAGACTTCCCTGAGCCCCAGAAAAGCGAAAGGATTTTCTCTTCTTCTTTTTTTATAAATATTTTATTAAGGTTTCAAATACAAAGTTAGAAACATACACTGAAGAAAAAAGTAAAAGAACAAGAAAAAGAAAAAAAGAAAAAGAAGAAAAGAAAACCAACCATTCAACACATTTTTTATATAACTAACTGGACTTCCTCGCATCTCCCTTACCCTGCATTCTTTATAATAAAGATATCAGCAAATTATTACCTTGTTTCGTACCTTATTTTGTACTTTTCAAATACTATACCTCTAAATTTAACATACTTTTCATCAGTTACTTATATCTTAAATTAAACATAGTATTACCTTAGATTTTGACCTTTTCTTACTTAAAATATAATTTCCTGTTTCCCAAATCTAATTGCTGAAGCTATAGTTTCCGAATCGTGTAAATTTTTAACATTCATACAACTTATATTGTTTTTGTAAATAGTCCTTAAATTTTTTCCAGTCCTCTTCCGTTGTTTCTTCTCCCAAATCTCGGATTCTGCCAGTCATTTCAGCCAGTTCCATGTAGTCCATCAATTGCGTCTGCCACTCTTCCAGTGTGGGCAAATCTTGTGTCTTCCAATATTTTGCGATAAGTATTCTTGCTGCTGTAGTTGCATACATAAAGAAAGTTCTATCCTTCTTTAACACTTTCTGGCCAACAATGCCCAAGAGGAAGGCCTCTGGTTTCTTGGGAAAGGTATACTTAAATACCTTTTTTAACTCATTATAGATCATTTCCCAGAAGGCCTTCACTTTTGGACAAGTCCACCAGAGGTGAAAGAATGTCCCTTCAGCCTCCTTACATTTCCAACATTTATTATCAGACAGGTGATATATTTTTGCAAGCTTGACTGGGGTCATGTACCACCTATAAATCATTTTCATAATATTTTCCTTCAAGGCATTACATGCCGTGAATTTCATTCCGGTGGTCCATAACCTTTCCCAGTCCTCAAACATGATGTTATACCCAATATCCTGAGCCCATTTTATCATGGCTGATTTGACTGTCTCATCCTGAGTGATTTTCTCTTCAACCTGCCCTCCATCCTCTTGCAGAAAACTCTTTGCCTGCCCTGCCCGTATCTCGTTTTTGCTTTTTAATTCCACACACGCACCCTTCGGACTTCGTGGCAATCGGGCGCGCGGGTGCGTTTCCTAAGAGAGTGAGGACCCCCGCCTCCTCCTCACCTGCTCCCTCGCCAGCCAGCCAGCCGCGCGCCCTAGCCGGAGAGCCCCGGCCGTCCCCGTCGCGCAATCGGCTGGATCTCCCTTCAGCAGGCCGTGCTCACAACTCGGCCCAGGGACCCCCCAGCAGCGGATCTCCGGCCCAGCTGAAGAATCCGGCAACAAGCCCCCTCCTCCCCAATCGCTCCGCCGAAATACGCTCCAAAACCCCCCAGATAGGCCGCCGGCCACCAAGTCTAGTGGCGCCCTGAGCGAGGGTCTCTCCCCAACACCGCCACCTCGAACTGCGTTCTCCCGGCTACCCGAGCGAACCAGCGGCAGGACCCCGGTATGGGCCCCCCCAATATTTTTTATAAGTCGGCGCCCCTGGTTCTGTTACCATATTCTGTGGGACGCGGATGGCGCTGTGGTCTAAACCACTGAGCCTAGGGCTTCTTGATCAGAAGGTTGGCGGTCTGAATCCCTGCGAACGGGGTGAGCTCCCGTTGCTCAGTCCCAGCTCCTGCCCACCTAGCAGTTCGAAAGCATGCAAAAAAGTGCAAGTAGATAAATAGGTACCGCTCCGGAGGGAAGGTAAACTGCGTTTCTGTGTGCTGCTCTGGTTTTGCCAGAAGTGGCTTAGTCATGCTGGCCACATGACCCGGAAAAACTGTCTGCGGACAAATGTCTGCTCCCTCAGCCAGTAAAATGAGATGAGCACTGCAACCCCAAAGTCATCCGCGACTGGACTTAACTGTCAGGGGTTCTTTACCTTTACCTTTTTACTGTATTCTGATTTATATGCTATGGTCCATATAGGGAAGTTGCTGGCAAGAACTTACCTGCATAAGCTTTCCACAGTATGTGTGGAAAAGCAGCAATTCATATGTGCACAATACATGTACAATAACTGCATGCCAGGGTGGCTACTGTGGCAGGAATATACAATGCTGGCATACCCCCCTTGCATGTGGATGAGGCGATACATCATGGTAAGAAGATCTCCAAGATTATGCCTGCCATACATGGAGTACCAACGTGGACAAGTGTTTTTGAGAGCCTGCATGTAAGAGCTATAGCACTGAAATGCAGTTCTGGCCCAATTAGGCAAGGTGATTAAACTCACCTCAGGCATCAGCTCTTTTCCCAGTACAAATAAAGGGAAACAAATGGGCATTTATTTAGGTTAGTATTCGATTTCCAATCCACCATAAGGGTGCCATATGGATCACTTGCCCTTGGGCACCAGAATGCCTTGGGACTTCTCTGTTTAAACTGGCCTCCTTTTGATGATGCTCATGCCTGCTGCAGAAGATACAGGAATGGCAACATAGATTGTGAAGCATTTTCAGAAATTCTGGAATACGAGATTCTGCACTGGGCAGGGGGTTGGACTGGGTGGTCTTTGGGGTCTCTTCCCACTCTGTGATTCCATGAACTTTGCGGAAAGCAGTTATTTTAAGCAAAAAGTTACATTCCATTTATTGCACAGAATGGTTCCCTTCCTGACATTCAAGGTGATGCAAAATTGGTTGCAAATCAATGTAATTAATTAATTAATGTTTTAATATTTTAATTGTGGATAAAAAATATACCAGTTAGTTGTGGAAATCACCAGTCACCAGTTGTTTCTATTCTGAAAATTACTACTAGCAAAACACAGTCTCCAGTGATGGCACTAAACACAAAGAACCATTATGAAAGGATTCATACATCTTCGAGGTTCACAACTTTCAGAAAATAAAGATTTCCTTCTTTAAAGAATGTGTGATAACTTTTTAAAAAATAAGTTATATTACATTTAGTGGAAATTATGGACCACCATCCATACCTATGCACACAAACATGATCTGCCAGTCAAATAAAATCTAGACAAATAGACCATTGACTAAAATACGTTTACTTAATGGCTCTTGTGAAAATTTGAACGAAACCCCCCTTTTGGAAAATGAACTTTCTACATACTTTGAAATTTAGGTTTGAATGCATACATCTTGATGTGCTGTGATTGCTTATGTCATTCTCTTTTTTTTATAATAACATTTATTACTTTTCCAACAATTTAAACACTACCAAAAAAAAAGAACAATACAATACAATATAAAAACACTACATAAACTAACAAAACAAAAAACCACATCAAACAACATCAAATCAACATCAAACAGTTTCACTATCTTATCTTTCCTTCACTTATTTCAACGACCTCCTCACACCTCCCTTTTTGTATTCCACTTCTATTAATTGTTTCAGCAATTCCTTTCCATCTTCCTCTGTTTTCTATCCTATAATTATCTTAACACATTCTAACCTTATTTTTTCCTTTAATACTCTATTAATCTATTTATACTTAATTCCTTATAACATTTCTACTAAAGGCATATAACTTCATTCCAACATTTTTCTAAAATTCATTAATTTTACAGTATTTCTGTAAATAGTCTTTAAACTTTTTCCAGTCTTCTTCCACCGACTCTTCTCCCTGGTCTTGGATTCTGCCAGTCATTTCCGCCAGTTCCATATAGTCCATCAACTTCATCTGCCATTCTTCCTGGGTGGGTAAATCTTGTGTCTTCCAATACTTCGTGATAAGTATTCTTGCTGCTGTTGTTACATACATAAAAAAAATTCTGTCCTTCTTTGGCACCATTTGGCCAACCATGCCCAGGAGAAAGGCCTCTGGTTTCTTCAGGAAAGTGTATTTAAATATCTTTTTCATTTCGTTATAAATCATCTCCCAGAATGTCTTAATCCTTGGGCATGTCCACCAAAGGTGAAAGAATGTGCCTCCAGTCTCGTTACATTTCCAACATTTATTGTCGGGCAAATGATAAATTTTTGCAAGCTTGACTGGGGTCATGTACCACCTATAAATCATTTTCATTAAATTTTCTCTTAGGGCATTACATGCCGTAAATTTCATACCTGTGGTCCATAACTGTTCCCAGTCAGCCATCATTATGTTATGTCCAACATCTTGTGCCCATTTAATCATAGCTGATTTCACCATTTCATCCTGAGTGTTCCATTTCAACAGCAAGTTATACATTCTTGACCAATTCTTGATTTTTGGATCTAGCAATTCTGTTTCCAATTTTGATTTTTCCACTTGGAAACCATGCTTATGTCATTCTCTTTCTATTACTCTTAACACTCAATTATTTATTGAGACAAGGAGTGTTCCTTTATACCCCTGCTAGTAGGGAGTTATATGTGAAAGAGGAACCTATGCATCTGAGGGCCATTCCTTTGCCTGTTTGCTACATTTGTTGTTCACATGAGGCTGTGAGGGAAGATAGGGAACATATTATAAATAGATTAGGGCTGCAAAGTTTCATTGCTTAATCAGCAAAGCATTGTTTGGCAACCTTGACCGCATCACCTAAACACGTGCCAATTTTTAGAATCAGTATACAGTGGGAAAGACAGCTGAGTTCCTCCCCTCTGTTGTACAGATGACCTGAAAAACATTCAGATGGGGGTTCTGTTCCCAGAAAGAAGGTTAGATGCAAAAATCTTTTTTTTAAAAAATGTTCAACCTTGAATCTCAGGTTAAACAACTAAATTAATTGGGCATCAAATTATTATTATTTTTTAAAAATATGTAAGTACTTACAAAGACTTCTGAAAGCAAGCACCATCTTAAAATATGAACTTCCCTTTTTCTCACATACAAGAGAATGCTCCTTTTGATATGATGCTATGACACAAACATGCAATTGTCTAGAATGAAAGTAAGCTTCTTGCTTCAGTTATATCTTTACTCATGTGCAGATTTAACGGATAGATAAGATCAATGAATTGACTAAAAACCTGATGGTTAATTAAGTAACATTTCTTTAAGTGAGTTGCAGCTCTAATAAATATGTATTTTATAAGAGCATTCATCCTGCAAACAAAAAGCATAGCTATTAGCTCCTCAGGTCTTCATTACCACTGAACTTTTGGCACTGTCCTTTACAGACTACAGAGAAGAAGTAATTCCCCATTAAACTGTCAGTTGTCTTTCTTTCTTTCTTCCTTTCTTCCTTTCTTCCTTCCTTTCTTTCTTTCTTTCTTTCTTTCTTTCTTTCTTTCTTTCTTTCTTTCGTCTGTCTATCTAATATGGTATGTGCTTTTACTTTTTACATCTTTGTGATCTTCAGTTTCCCACATAAATGAAAAAGAAATGCCCTTATATGGAAATAGAAAAACCTGTCTGTGTTGTGCCTTTACAAGATGTTTTGATCTAAAATCCAGAGAGCTGCCAACGTCTCTGAGTTCAAAACTATCATTAGGGGATTTTCTGGATCTTTCCTCCTGACCCAAAGATAAAGCCAAGTGGGTTTTAGATTGAAGATTCATTTCTCCCTCCTTGGCAATTATCTCTGTGACTGCCCACAATCCTTCCCAATCTTTTTAAACAACATCCTGTTATTAAAACCACTTGGCAAGCATTTAAAGCCCTGGCTAAGTTAACCATGCACAAAATATCCCACTTGGGGCACAATCCAATAATAAAGGGGAACTGTTTACACTCAGGAGGCCAGAGTTCAGGATGGGGCCTACTCATTTGTGAAAAATGGCTCGTCATTAGTGACAATAAAATTATTGAGGTTTTGATCCTCCCCAACTGGAGTCAACCGTAACATTCCTACTGATTTCAATGGTTTATTACTAGGTCACTAATTAGACATTAGAACTTCAACATCCTGAAAGTAGCTTTGAAAAACATGTGATGTGCTAGGATGGTTTTTGAAGATAGATCAGATTTGAAAACATTGAAAAGTGTGCCACAAATGGGATAATTCTGTACAAATGAGGCAGAAATCCGTTTCATATTGTCCTTCCATCTGTTACTTTGGACTAAAACACCAAAGTCTTATGAAATTTAATTCCAGAGGTCGCAGAAGAACTAATTGTGAAATAGGGTGAGGAGGAAAACTTTGGGTTGGCACAATAAGACAAACATGTCTGGGCGAGAAGAGAAAGAAGAAGAGAAAGAAGAAGAGAAAATAGACCTCAGAAAAGCAATCCATACAGTCAGTTCGCATCATGCATATACAAATTGAACAGGTCTGAGTTGTTTTTCATATTATGGAGTTCATGTTGGTAACATAGAGGAGACTCGTGTGAATAAAGTAGAGGTAAAAAGTCAATTCTTAGGGCTAATATATATATATTTAAAGTCAATGGGTCTGAATGGCATAAACCTTAAAATCGGCTACTTGTCACTTGATTGGAAAATAGCCAATGTAATGGCAGTTTAAAAAGGGATCCAGGAGGTAACCAGGAAATTGTGGGTCAGTTATCTTAGTGTCTGTTCTAGGTAAATTGGTGAAAAGCATTATTAACGTCAAAATAATAATTATTTTTCAACAGTTTCCTTTCCTCTATAGAACCCACACAGAGACATTTCATAAAGACATTAATGTCAGAATTATTAAGCATATCAAAGAACAAGCCTTGTTGGTTACTTCAAACAGATGTCCTGTCTCACAACTGTTGGGAATTATTTGATGGTGTCAACAAGGATGTGGGTGGGGTTATCCGACTGACCAGTATTCCCAACCTGGTGCTCTCCAGATGTTGTTGGACTGCAACTCCTATCACCCCTCACCATTGTCAATGAGACTGTAGCTAATGGAAGATGGTACCTTCCATACATAGACTTTCTAAGAGCCTTTGATCAAAGCCTTTCACCCTCTGAAATTTATTGGCAGTAGACTGAGGATACACAAAGCATTTCTTCACTTAATGCATTATGAATTTATGGAACTCACGGCTGCAAGATCTGGTGATAGCCTGAACATGTAGGCAAGCAGGAGGTCCTCTAGCTCTCCCATCAGTGAGAAGTCTTGAAAAAGGGCTTTCATATGATGGCACTGGCTTAATTTGGGGCTGATCATCCTGCCCTCCTTCATTCACCATGGCCGCCATGAGCAGCAGGATTGTGGGTGCAACAGTAATCTTGCCACTCTGCAAAGATCCACTGATGGGAGTGGGGAGTCTGGATTGAATCCAATATGACTTATTTTGGAGTAGAGATTTCTGGTTAGGATTGCACTGTGAGACAGCAATCCTGTGCATACATACCTGGGGGTGAGTACCATTGAATTTCTGCACTTTACTAATGGAAGGGCTATTTTTGTTCATGGAAGGGACTGAGGGACAGTAGAGGCTACCACCGGAGGAAGTGCACAATTTTTGCCAGTTTCCCATCACCCTGTAGTACCTCCCACACCTCTGTTTTCAGTTTCAGCCTCCAACTTGCAGGTACAAGTAGATTAAATTTACTAGTTGCTCCATAATAAAAGTTCTCTCTGGAAGATCAACTATTTGGCAAAGGAATCCTAACTTGGAGCTGTGAAGGGGAGGATCAGAGCAGAACAGTCAATTATGGCCACATCCCAAGGCGGATGGTGGTGGTTCTTCCTTAATTTTTGCTATGCCACTCACACCACAATCACAAAGTGCCCCGTTTCTGCTTGCTACTGCTGGCATTAGAACTGCTAGAGATAGCTTTGCAACTGCTTGGTGCCTCCTGCGTTGTGTGGAGTCGTCCCCTCAGCACCTCTCTGCCAGTGGAGGCCAGCAGAGAGTTACCCACATACCATCCAAACTCTTCCATCCATCAACATCTGGGTGGGTATGGATTGTGCTCACAAATAATGTAAAATCACAAAAATCTAACAAAACATAGAGTTGGATAAGAGCACAATTATATATGGGTTTTCATTTACAAGAATACAATATTTGGCAACATTTTCAAATTTGCAGTGGTTTGAATTTTGTATATTTATTTTCCCATTCTACTTTGGAATTTGGACTTCAGGGAATACATGTTAAAAATCTCAATTCTTAGGGTTGGTGTGTGTGTGTGTGTGTGTGTGTGTGTGTGTGTGTGCATCTAGTTTCATTCCTTTTTTCTGAGAGCCGGAAGAAAAATATTGCATTCTAAAAGCTTATTTATTTCTAAATGCTTATTTATATTTCTCTTTATATTTCTTTTGTGTGTTCCAGTACTGAGGGATCTTTTCTCCAGTGGATGCTCCCAATAAGACAATAGACTCCAACCATACAATTTGAAAAGCTTGCTGATTCATCAGTGCAAGTGCGGACTTCACTCAAGGTGGAAGGCCATAAATTTCGTAATCAGCATAACTTCAAAAATTGGAGACACAAGAATCCCAGACATTCTTCAGCTTTCCTGTTCCTGTTTAGCCTGTGAAAAGAGACTGCTCTGTATAGGTTGTTCTAGCCCATCTGATGCAGGACTGGCCCGATGCATTTTGTTGTTTCAAAGGGTTAGAAGGCAACCCACACCCCCATTTCATGTACAGTAGCAGCAGGCGGCAGGGCAAAATGGGGTGGCGTTGCTTGCCTGACTTTCCAATGTTGGGGTTGTTGTTGTTTACTGAGAGGGTGAGGGGTGGGGAGTTTGGCAGGAATGGTAAATAATAATAATAATAATAATAATAATAATAATAATAATAATAATAATAATAATTTATACCCTGCCCATCTGGCTTGGTTTCCCCAGACACTCTGGGTGGCTTCCAACAAAATATTAAAATATAGTGGTCTGTTAAACATTAAAAACTTCCCTAAACAGGGCTGCCTTCAGATGTCTTCTAAAAGTCTGGTAGTTGTTGTTCTCTTTGACATCTGATGGGAGGGTGTTCCACAGGGCGGGTGCCACTACTGAGAGGGCCCTCTGCCTGGTTCCCTGTAACTTGGCTTCTCACAGCGAGGGAACCACCAGAAGGCCCTTGGCACTGGACCTCAGTGTCCAGGCAGAACGATGGAGGTAGAGACGCTCCTTCAGGTATACTGGGCCAAGGCCGTTTAGGTCAGCACCAACACTTTGAATTGTGTTCCCACACTACCCTGACCTCTCCACTGCTTCTCCCCCCCCCCTCGGTAACTGGCAGCAACACTGGTGTTGGGAAGCAAAGAATATGATGCCATTCCATCAACCACTCATGAGCAATTGACTGGACAGACAGTTGCATCTTCCTTCAATGATGGTGATTGGACAAGGTCCTCCACCACACCCGAGCGCAGCAGTTTAGCTTTGTGGGCACAGGACTGGCTTCATAGCATGTATAGCTTTGTCCTCCAACATCTTGTCACTTCTCTCTGCCCTGGCACCTGCCACCTGAGGTGGCCACCTCACTCTGGCTAATGGTAAGAATGGTCCTATCCTGAGTAATGTATTTTCCCAAATGTTCTGTGCTGTTACCATCTCATGCTATGTACACTGTGAAATAAATGATTCTAGCCATGGTGCTGAGTCTCAAATCTTCCTGCAGCCATGCCTGATAAATCTAGATGCGTAGAGGGTGTGTCTGTGTGCACATTGGGAACTCTGGATCAGATCAAGCTCTGGCACACAGTTTCTAAACTGATTTAGGAAAAAAATACACAAAGTGCCTCAAAGTACATTATTTCAGTCGATAAGCTATTTACAGTCTTGTTCCTGGCTCTGAATTTGTAACAGAGGTCAAAGTACTGTAATTGTGGAAGAAGTAAAAATGAAAGCAAATTCACAAAGATTTGCTGTACGTTTAAACTGAAATAAAACATTGGCTGGAGAGATAATTTCAGTAATGTAGATGAGGAATGGCAGATGTTGTAAGTCAAGTCAAAATTTGGAAAACCAAATCTAGATGTTTGGGAATACAGGTATATAATGCTATTACATAAATGTTAGGATATTATATACCACAAGAACCTAAGATAGCTGTCCTTGAATATGTAAAGAGTGTACTTCCAGAAAGTGATTTGGAGGTAGCAATTAGCAGCTGCAAAAATAACTATGGCTAAAATGGGGAAAAGAGTACTGCACCATCCTTTATTCAATGGATAGATAGAATATGGTCCACCAGGGTAATGATTAAATATAAGAAAATGCAAGTTAATCAGCCAAATAGTTTCAAGGAAAAATGGGCTATGTTCTTAATGTTTCAATTTAATCTAATCCTCTAAATATGGGAAGTCAAGTCCCATTGTAATCTACATATGATGCTTTTCATTTATTAAGATTCTCTATGTAAGGGAATGTCAAGTACTATAGTAACCAACAAATCATTAATTAATAAAGTCTGTTAACTTTTTTTGTTTTGTTAAACCAGTGGTGTCCAAACTTATTTTCAAAGAGGGCCAGATTTGATGAAGTGAAGGGCCGTGAGGGCCGACCAAAGGGCCAACCAAAGGATTGAAGTTCTTGAGCATTGAAGTTGTTGAGGTGTTTTTTTAGGATTTTACCCCAGGAAATAAACTGCCACAGGGGCCGGATGAGGCCCCCGAAATGGACTTTGGACATGACTGTGTTAAACCAACATAAATGGAAAGCCAATCTCACCCAAACCACACTCACTCAACATTATAAAGGGGAAGGTGATGGGAAAGTAGGAATGAATTTAGAGGCTGACTGTCAAAGAAGATTGAAACCTGTGAAGGCATGAATGCCTCTCTTCCCAGGTCAAGGATCAATTGGAACATCGGAATATTGGAAGCGGCCTCATACCAAGATGTACCATTGGCCCATCTAGTTCCGTATTGTTGATAGTGACAAGTAGTGGCTCTTCAGGAGTTTCAATCAGGAATTCTTTCTAGCTCTACCTGGAGATGTCTTGGATTAAACCTGGGACTTTTTGCATACAAAGCATGTGCTCTACCACTGGACTATGACTGTTCACTGTGGATGGTCTACATCCATATGGGTACAGTCTACTTGGAATAGCAGTGGATCTCCAACCCTGCTGTCTGAGACCCTGCTGATTTCTTGCATATATTTATGGTTTCTGCAAGGTTTGTTTTGCATATATCTCTGGTATATCTCAGCTTTTCAAGATTTTACTCTTTTATCTAAAAATAAGAACGTCACAATCAAAATAATATTTGACATGAAATAGACTAGAACATCAATTTAATGCAAATGGTAGCTACATTTTATTACACTGTTGGATACAGATTTTGATTTAATTATTGCAGAGGAGAAAGTGTCAGTTTATGCTATTGGATACAAACACACACACACACCTCTCAGAAATGCACTCTGTAGGGCATGACTTGCCTGCAGGAAATCAAGTTACACTTTCCAAACTCAAATTGTCACCAGCAAGGCATGAAAAGTCACTGCAATTAGGAAACAAACCCACTTAAAGCAATACACACATATAAGGGATCAGTCATCTACATTAGCTAAGCATAATATGAGAGACATAGTTTGGTTAGATTTAGTGTAAACAGGCAGTGAGAAAGCACCTATTGACTCACAGGAAGAATCAGATGGTATTTGTGTATGCTTTACTACTCCTGTGACTAAGCTGAAATCTAAACTCTTGCCAATTAAAACCTCTTAAACTACATCCCTTTGGGCAATCTCCAATACAATCAACAAACTATTTATTTTGGCCAGACTGGTGTTTAGAAGAAAACAAAACAAATTTGAGTAGTATTTCTATGCATCATACAAGCAATCTCTGATCAGTGCAACAGAGCATCATCTCAGCAACAATTTGGTGGATTCAGGAGACCCAAAGCAAGATGGATGATGGGCGCTGGGTAGTTTGATGTGCTGGGTCATCTTAATCCGAGGTGGCACAAGAAGTAGTGAGGCACAATCCAATGTCTCAAAAGCAGGACAGTCCAGGATGACATTGTTAATAAAAAGTGTTACACTCTCCTTATGGAATTCAACACTGCAAAGTGGTGTAGCTTTGTGCTAAGTGTCATGGCTCCTATGAGCCAAAATACCCCATGGCATGCTGGGAGAATGGTGATGGGAAGTGATTCTGTTCCTGACTAATGCAAGGGGAAAGTGGTGTGAGTGATCCACACTTGTACTTTTCACACTTCTAAATGAGGTGCTAAGAAGAACTTGCCCTTCTTCCCAAATGCAGGAGACACGAGTGCTGCTTCTTTTTAGATGGTAATTCTCCCTTTTTCTTATTAAACCATGTTATCTGGGCAGACATTATTCCAGTACTGGGACAGTCAGCAATAATATATGTAATGGTCATTAAGGTTGTGTAGTACTTAACACTAAAGTCACTCAGACAGACTATTTGATAATTTCCCCTCATTAGTGATAATGGACATGTCTGTATATCTATATTTGAGTAAGAGAGTAAAAGTGAGTTATTTAAACACAATTAGAGGTGTAAAAAATCATTCAAATTAGAGGTGAAAAAGTCATTCAAATATAATAAAACCCTTTCCTAAATGCTGCCAATCTTCCAAGTGTTTAAAGAATACCAATGGACGTTGTTATTACTATTTCTTACTCTGCAGTTTTCCTACTGTGATTCCAACAGAACTATTCGAAGACAAGGTCTCTGAAAGCACATTCTCATCTGTCCAAAGAATCATGGGAACTGTAGTTTTACCTCTTACAGAGCCAGCACCCTTTCCACACTACAGTTCCCAGGATTATTTGGAAGGCTGAGAATGTGCTTTAAGGGATCCTGTGAATCAGACTGGGGATGTTCTCCATCCTACCACACTGTTAATGTCCCTGCTCCTGGGAGTCAACTACCTGATTTGCAGGCCTACCATACTTCCAGTCTCAAATTACACTGAAATAGCCTTGCTCTAGCATCCCCTTTCAGATGAATGAGAGGCTTTAATCTCCTTTGCATTGTGTTCTTTCAATTTTCTTCGTTACCTGCCGTGTCTACATCACTAGGGGAATAAAGAGACCACGCATAGAAACCGCTCATTTCAGTTCTTTGTGATCAAGAGACTAAACCTGGATGCAAAATGTTAGTGCAATTTTGACAAGCTGTACAGAGAGGTTTGGTGACTAGCCTTAATTAGACCATCTTTGTTTACATTTGATGTTTATCAGCTAATTGGCATGGCAAGGTGTGAGTCACACAGCTTCTCCCGGGCATGAAATCAGTTTGTGGGAGGAAAACTGGGAGAACAAATGATCCCAATTATAAGAAAACCCACTGTGCTAATTATCATCCCACGAAGGTTGGAGCCTCCCCCCTCTCCTGCTTCTCCTCTTCTTGCCTGCAGACCCAGTCAGCCAGAACTGCTGAGGAGAGTCCCTTGACCAAATTGCAAGCTGGACTTTCTCATTCCCGAAGGAGGATTCCTTACTTCCCACCCCCGAAACCCCTTTCCCCTCATTTGCAGCATAGGCCCAGGTTTGATATTCAACTAGGTGGCACTGTATTTTGACAATAAGAATTCCAGCTTTTACATCACTTTCCCACTTTGTTTTGTTTGGGGTGGGGTCATTCTGCTGCAGAGCTCTGAAACAACATCTCCAAAAGCATCACACTAACCAATATTTGAATGCCTGTCAAAATCTCACCATCAATATTTATTGCTCTGGAACAGAACTAGCCTGATTTGTCACTAATTAAAAACAACACCAGAAGAAGAAAAGCTTTGATTCCTTTATTGCTTCAAAAACAAAACGAAAAACTAGACCAACTGTAACTTGGCCTGCTTCCTGATCCATCCTTGTTCTTTTTTCTTGGCACTAGATTTCTGTACACTGCTTGCCCCTGAACCCTTTTTGCTTTCTCCCTAAACGCCCAGGGTCCCATGCATAGGAATGCTTCTTGGCTGCCCTTGAGTTAAATGATGATCCCGGAGCCTTCCGAAAAGCCACAAAGGAGGATGCTCTCTGTTTCCCTCTGTCTCTCCTGTCTTCGTCGGGGTAACAGATGGCTGAGGCTTTCACCGACAGTCCCGAACACATTGTCACTCCCAACTGAAAGTGAAATATTCAGTGGCATTTAAATTAAATAGACTCTAATGCTCCAGTAATATTAATTACATTTTCATTCATCCCTGGCCTAATAAATCAACATGTAAAGATAGGATGATCCTGCGCCTGGCAGCAGAGCAGGGCTATTCTGCCCTTTGTAAGGTTAGCCACACAATGCCCCCATTCTTAGTGGGACATGAGGGCCCCTTCAAGCATCTGTGCTCAGCACCACTTGAGGAGAAGCCAAAGTGGTAACATTTAAATGTTTTGTTTTTTAACTCATCCCATTTGTCCACGCAACAGGGCTTGGCTTCACAAGATCGTCCAAGTAAAGTTGTCAGATCCTACCAAGCTGGTGAAAACTGTTCGGATTTCTTTTGGGGGGACGGGGACGAATACAGATTTATCTGAGCAGTCATAAACTACAGCCAATGTCAAGCCCTCTATTCTCGCGGCAGAATTTGTTACCCTGGTGTCAACCTCTTTGCATAGTGGGGGTGGGGAGAGAAAAAGGAAGCAAGGAGAGAAGGCCTCAAGTGTCTGGAAAAAGAAGACAACACCACACACTTACAATGTTGCACAAGATTTCAGGAGATGCTGAGGCCCAGGGCTCCACATTTTTTGTTCTGTGAATGCCACAGAGGAAATAGACTCTGCGTTGCACCAGCCAGGGAGCCCCTCTCTCCTTACCCTCCATAGATATGTAAAAGAAGGCTAATAAAATGACCAAATAAAAGATCATGGCTAGTAAATCTTTAAGGGACAAAGCAACCTCCACTTGCGATGCTTCAAAGCTGCCCAGGGCTACCAGTTAACTCCCCAAAGTCTCTTCTCAAACCTTTGGTAGAAAAAGAAGTTGTGTTGTGCATGAACAAAAGCAGCCCTCAAACTGCTGTGTAGGAAATGAAGCATTTACATGCACAAATGCTTGACCAAACATATACTTTTAAGATCGAGAAGGAAAAAAGAATCTAATATAATTTTATCCTATTGGAAACATCCAGCTAAACTAGGGTCGATGGTTTCAGAAAAATCAAACCGCCACTGTAATGGCATAAAGCAACAGATTTAAATATAGTATTTTAAAGATGTCAAACTATCTTATTGGGCGGTCAATTTAGTAGCATAGCTAGATTGAAAACGTATGGGCAAAATGCTGCACCTGCCCATAGTTCTGTGGTTGCCAAGCTACCATACTCTGAGCAGCAAGAGGAAGATTTAATTCTGCTCCTTGGAGTTTCTTGTCCTTACCACCCACTGAGCAGAAATACAAAGCAACCAATCAGCACTCAGCATTGGTGGTGGTGAGAAGGACTAAATGAACTCAGTGGGACCTACGGTAGTTCTAAGTAGACATGTTTACTATTGTGCTATACAGGGTAGCTCAGAATGCTAAATCCGTGTTTGTTTCAATGATAGAGTGCTTAGACACCTTCTTCTTCATAGGAACACCAAAATCAAGGCTTATAAGGAGACCCCCCCCACAAGGATATAACATATATGGCTGGCTATGAACTCAATTCATAGACATTTAGCATGGAATGATAATTAAATACATAATAACTTTTACACTGGGATGACCAGTACAGAGGGGGCTGAGATATGGGCCCCTGACACCCCTTCCCCCAATGTGAACCTTTGGATCTGCATGCTTCTGGACCTTTCCATAAGAGATGTTGGCAGCTCAGTTTGGCTGAACAGAGCTGAGGTGAAAAGCCCATTGGTATATGTTCCTAAAGGACACGGGTGGTGCTGTGGGTTAAACCACAGAGCCTAGGGTTTGCCGATCAGAAGGTCGGCAGTTTGAATCCCCGCAGCGGGGTGAGCTCCCGTTGCTCGGTCCCAGCTCCTGCCAACCTTGCAGTTCGAAAGCATGTCAAAGTGCAAGTAGATAAATAGGTACATGCATGAAAAACATGTAAAATACATTCCTCTCCACGTTGGAATCCAGCGGTGCTTGGTTGCACATGACCCAGAAGTTGTACGCTGGCTCCCTTGGCCAGTAAAGCAAGATGAGCGCCACAACCCCAGAGTTGTCCGTGACTGGACCTAATGGTCAGGGATCCCTTTACCTTTATAAGATCCTATATCAGAAGAAGAAATCTTTTCACTAACTGAATTTGTGGCATTTCTTTACATACACACCGTTTTGGTTCCCTTTTGTGAAAAATTCGCTCCTCATGATATTGGTACAATTTTATTGAAGTGAGATCATAAACCACTTGCAGGTGTTCTCAGTTCTAGACCCATTTTGATTAGATAAAATGCCTCTAAGCTGGTATATCATGTAAAAACATAGCCTTAACCGTGATTATTTTAAACTTTCATTTCCTTGTAAGCAAATTATTATTATTAATCATTTTAATTCTATTCCGCTTTATATTTTAAAGGAAAAAAATCTCAAAGTTCTTCACAACCGACAATAAAAAATCAAATAAAACAATCCAGAATAAAACATTACTGAAGAAAGTCAAATATAAAGTATACATTCAAAGCAACATCATTAACAGGAAACTACAATATTATCTCAAAGATTTCAAAATAAAACATTACTAAAGGAAGTCATATATAAAATGTACATTTAGAAGAGGATAATTAGCAAGAGAATAAAATATCATCATAAGCGTAGAACATATACGCTCTTGTGGCTGCTAGTCCTGCCTGTGATGGTTCATGGCAAGCTGGGCAGCTGTGGAAGCTCAGGCTTCATGACCTGGGCCTGCACTAAGAGACAGCCAAGGTGGCCTCTGGCCTCTTCAGCAGCCTCAGTTTCTGTAGCTGGAGTCAGTCAAGGCCCCGCCCTCCCAGGCCAGGTAAGGCCTGCAAGGCAGGGAGCAGGTCTTCCAGGACTCACAGACAAAATGAGGGCAATCACTAACAGATCTACTTCTGCTCTGCATTTAAAACAGCAAACAAATCCCACATTTGTAGAATTGAAGAATAATAAACTGTTGGGCCAACTTTGAACTTTGTTACACACTCAACACAGAGTCACACAGCACTGTGGATATAAGTATTCACCGTCTGGATTGTGAATGACTGACTGTTCCAGTCCAACTAATGGCACACATGGCTGGTTCCCTCTGACATAATGTTTTACTTCATTGGAAAACTTTTTGAATTATTCATCCAGAGGAATATAAGCAGAAAATGTTCCATGGGAATTGAAAGCCCACATGGATGACTATGTTTTCTACACATATTCTACCAGAGGATTAATTTGAAAAGTACCTTTGTGAAGGAAAATGTTATGATGGAAGAAATCTAAACACATAAATCTCAGTGTTAAAAATGACACAGCTGCAATCCTGCACACAGTTCCATGCATTAAATTCTTGGTGGTTTCAAGTGTGCATAACTGGATTTTTCTCCAAAGCTTTTGCCTTGATGCCTATTGAGCGTTCGGGACAATATAGGGTATATGGGCCATTCTTCTCTAAAGTGTCAATGGCTACCATAAGCTCAACTTATGCAACAGTGACAATATTGTATGAGGAGAATAGCTCATATCAATTGTCCAAAGCAAGACTAGCCTTGACCACTTAGGTCCATTTTGATGATCTCACAGCTGCGCAACAGCACTCAAAGGAGCACAGCTGGAACCTCATCACCGAGATGTAAAACAAACAATTCCTATGCCCATTATGTTAAACAGGAGAGAGTGAAAGTTAATGGGGGACACAGATAATAAAGGCTCCCTGCGGCTATGGGAAATGAAGAGAGGCAGCTGTGTGGGAGTGAGGGGTGACAGGGTGAGTGGGATGAAGGAGTAAAAGTGACAATTTTAAAACTTCCCACTCCCCATAAAATGCCAAGTTAACAGCATGTGGCCTTTCCAGCGACTTTATCTCATTTTCCAAGCATTAAAGCTTTTTTTCTTTTTTTAAAAAAGGGAGCTGTTGAATGTTTTGAATCCAGGGCTCGGTCCTAAATTGTATCTGATTTGCACTTGACAAAGCTCAAGGGGGAGGGCAGAAATGCTTTTATGCCGCCATTCTGCTGACCTAAACCTGAATCCTCTGAGGGGCACGTCTGTGGCACAGAGTTGGACAGTTTATGGAAGAGCACTCTGGAAGCTCTTTGCACTTAAGATGGTCTGCCTAGCAGGGATGAGCCGAGGGCGTTTTGGTGCCTGAGGAAGAAAATCCAAATGGTACCACCTCATGCTGATAAAATATAATAATAACTGGAGCTTGCTGCCTGACATACCATATGTTTCACAGAAATCCTGCCTTCCAATCCAAGGCAATGGTACTCACATACTTTGTTCCGGGTACTCTTTATCAAATGTCCTTGGAAGTGGCTCTACAGGGTTTCAGGCAGGGGACACTCCCAATGCTACCTGAAGATGCTGGGGACTGAAATCCTGGGGCCTTCTGCATGCCAAGCCGATGCTCTACCACTGAGCTACAACCCTCCCCCTTGTTATCTCTGTAAAGGTGGTGCCATGGAGCTTATTGGCACACAGGAGATAGCCAGAGAGCAATCGTTTTGTCCTCAGAACAGCGAAGGTCAGGGATTCCTCCTCAATCCTTTCAATAAATGCATGGAGGATGGGGGATCCTGCCCCCTGATTCTGACTCACTGACTAGCTACATCTCTTAGATTGCAAGCCTGGGGTAGCGTGAAGGGTGTATTTTGTTCATACCAATATACAGGCATTGGGCTTCTCTGCAAATTCTGGAATCCTGATTGACTGTGGCTCCTACACATATGTATATGGTAAGTATACTCATCTTACTGCTACATTCTTTTAACGAGAGATATAGGTTTATTTCAAAAGCCTGCTTGATCAGAAATGATAGTGGCACAGAGATGTGTCTCAGTACACCATGGGCAACAACACCTAGATCAAATCAAAATTCTCAGATTACCACCAGTCCTCAGTCCAAGTGAAGGGATTACACTTGAAGTCTACAGTGCCTCGTTATACTCCTTCCCTATCTCTCACTTGAACAGTGTTCAGTGGAAGGGCCATCTTTCTAGGGCGGATACATCAAGTATTAAGATAGAGTGGTACCTTGGTTTAAGAACAGTTTAGTTTATGAACAACTTGGATTAAGAACGCTGCAAACCCGGAAGTAGGTGTTTTGGTTTGTGAATTTTGCCTTGGAATAAGAACATGTTTTGCTTCCTGTTGAGTGTGTTCCATTTGTAAATTGAGTCCCCCGCTGCTATGGGAAAGCACACCTTGGTTTAAGAACGCTTTGGTTTAAGAACGGACTTTTGGAACGGATTAAGTTCATAAACCAAGGTACCACTGTATATGGCCTAGGCCAGCTCTACTGTGGCACATCTACCTCAGTCAGCTTATTTTGGGTGTCATGAAAGGACAACAAATTGTGATTTATTTGCATTGCAGTGTGTTTTTACTGCCAGTTTTCTGTCTCAGCTGACCCTGATAAGTTGTGTTTATTTTATAGGATAAGGTGTCGTTCTGTTTTACTCAGCGACTTTGTGGGTGAGGTATGGTGAAAGCAGAAGGAACTTAGAACCCAGGCCTGCCTTCCACAGAGGAGAAAATGTCACCTTATTTCTGTACACAGAAGAGAACTTCAAGTATCATTTGTCAGAGATAATTTTTTGACTAGTCACAGACTAGAAGTACATCTATTTTAAGTTTATTATACTTGGACAGGAACCTCAAGTTACGGAAACCACTGACAGAACAGCTAGACATTAATTTTAATGCTGGCAAAAATGCACTTGAGAATCTTTCAGTGGATTTATCACTGTATGTTAAATTGGCAACATCTCTTTCTATGCAGTTCTACATATTCCCTAGTACTTGTGTTCAGTAATTATGTGTGTGGTATCCTGCAAGATACTTTCATTCAAAAGCAATAAGAAATAACATTATCTACCTTTTTTATGACTGAAGATTAGGGACTAACTTCGGATAACTGCAGTTTTTAAACATGACAGCCCTTGGGGTACCATGTTTCCCGACATCCCTGTTAGAAAAGAACATGTCTATGTAGATATTATTAATTTATCATTGCACAAAACAAAGTTTATGAAGTCTTAATATTTAATGTCCTGTGAATTTAATAATAAAAAATTAAGACTGCACCTCACATCATTTTTAACTATCTGGTTTTATTCCACTCATTAGTCCTTTATTGTTGCTCCTCTTTGATAGATTGCCATATTTTGAGCTAAAAAACACTTAGACTTGCCTGCTGTGCTATTAGTGGATGATGGCTCTCTCAGTTTTAACACTGGGACACAAATGAAAATAAAATTGGCTCTACAGTATTCCACATTATGTTGAAAGTGCTGAGCAAGACCCTCGTATAGTGCCGAGAGTAGCAACTCTGGTGAAGAAAAATATCATTTCACAATCTGCTGAGCAAGTGGGCTATTATTTTTAGTAAAAGGAAATCAATAAGAGTATAATTTTTGCATCATGGTCACAATCCTTACACCACTCAGGCCCAGTTCATACACTTGCTGGGTCAGTGATCCTCTTTATATAGAGGGGGAGAGTGGGGGGAGTGTATCCCTTCCCTCTGCCACTCATATTAACGCGCAAGGCTGGTACTTGGAGCAGGGGCCCAATTGCCTGCAGTAGGACTCTAGGTTTGCCACTCAGCAGGTGAGTGCAGAAAGTCCAGGGGGGAAACAGGATGAAGGCACAACTGGCTCATCTCATCCTTCAGCAGCAGATTTAAACACAAAGAGAAAGTATTTATGCTGCAACTTGGAAGTATATTTTTCAATAAAGATTTGATTCTAATGATTCAGTTAGACAGCATGTGGATCTTAGAAAAGACAGCCAAGCAACACTAGGCAGACCCATCACAGCAGATAGCAAGGGCAGCTGTGGGGGCTAATCTGCCAGAGTTAGCAAGCCAGGAAGGCAAGCTCTCCAAAGTCCCCAGAGCCCAAAGGAAACACACGGGATCAGAAAAGCAGGGAGAGGGGTGTCAGAGTGGCAAAGGAACACCAAGATCAGAAAATGAGGATAAGACAAACCAAAATGGTTTGATATGCCCTGTGCTCACATTTTAAAGTTGCTGGTTGCATGGTAGCGAAGCTGAATTGGAACAAAAGTTCCCAGATGGTGGGAAAGCCAACCAGGTGGTAGCCTGACTGGAGTTCTGGAAATGGTGCAAGAAAGAAAGGACGTGAACACTTTGTGAAATCCCTCTTAATTTGGCTGTCTTCCACTGGGTCACTCTGCCTGTAAAAAACTTTGCACAGAATTGATTTCAATTCTGATAAATTTATATTGTCATGTATCCATATAAATATTCATACTTAAAAAAAATCTATGAACTGTCTCTTGACTATTTATTCTTTTTCATAAGGCAAACAAAATTATCCCCACTCTGGCTGGCTCTCAGGCTGAAATTGATATACAGTGGTACCTCAGGTTACAGACGCTTCAGGTTACAGATGCTTCAGGTTACAGACTCCACTAACCCAGAAATAATACCTTGGGTTAAGAACTTTGCTTCATGATGAGAACAGAAATCGGGCAGTGGCAGCGGGAGGCCTCATTAGCTAAAGTGGTACCTCAGGTTAAGAACAGTTTAATTCGACCTCCAGAACGAATTAAGTTCTTAACCCAAGGTACCACTGTACAACCAGCCACCTCATTTCCCACTGTCCTTACAACTCACTCTCCAAATAGCTCAAGCCAATCCTTTTTAAAAAAGAGAGGAGATGGGATGGGGAAACAATAGTACAGTGGTACCTCAGGTTACATACGCTTCAGGTTACAGACTCCGCTAACCCAGAAATACTGCTTCGGGTTAAGAACTTTGCTTCAGGATGAGAACAGAAATCATGCTCCGGCGGCGCGGTGGCAGCAGGAGGCCCCATTAGCTAAAGTGGTGCTTCAGGTTAAGAACAGTTTCAGGTTAAGAATGGACCTCTGGAACGAATTAAGTACTTAACCTGAGGTACCACTGTATTTAAATCTTAGAATTATTTGACACTGACCCTCTGGCCCACTGCAAGGAAGTATCTCTTAACTTGCAAGTGTTCCTGGTGTTTCATACAGAGCTTCAGGTAAGATTCCTTCCCTGAAATCATAACTCAGGACCTCAACATCAGAAGAATACATGACCAGCTCATTTAGATTGTCCTAGAGCAGACATGGGGAATCTGTATACCTACAGATATTGTTGGACTACAACTCCCACCATTCCCACAAATCTCTTCATTGGCCACTCTGTCTGCAGCTGATGGAAGTTGGAGTCCAACAACATTGGGAGGGTACAGGTTCCCCCATCCCTGTTCCTAGAAATCTCTCTCCTTCAGTGAGCCCTGAAATTTCAAGATTTTTTTTTTTTATAAATTTTTTATTGGTTTTACAAAATTTTTTAAAACAATACAAACATATAAAAAGACATACAAACACGTATAATTTCATAACCTTTTTTTCCTAAACCTCGTTTCTCAGACTCCCCCATACCTCCCCTTTTTGCATCCCAATGTCCAAAATTTTTCAGCAACTTCTAGTAATTCTTATCAAACATGTGTCTTCCTAATCTTTCCTTCAGTCTAATCTTATATCGCTGTAACCCTTTCTTTCTCAAAACCTCGGCATTTTAACATTCATCAACTTTATAATAGTTCTTAAGATAGATTTTAAATTTCTTCCATTCTTCTTCCGCCGTCTCCTTCCCCTGGTTGCGAATTCTGCCAGTCATCTCAGCCAGTGTCATGTAGTCCATCACTTTCATCTGCCATTCTTCCAGAGTGGGTAGGTCCTGTGTCTTCCAATACTTTGCGATGAGTATTCTTGCTGCTGTAGTGGCGTACATAAAAAAATTCCTATCTCTCTTTAACACCAATTGGCCGACAATGCCCAAGAGAAAGGCCTCTGGTTTCTTAGGGAAAGTACATTTAAGTACCTTTTTCATTTCATTATATATCATTTCCCAGAAGGCCTTAATCTTTGGGCACGTCCACCAGAGGTGATAAAAAGTACCTTCAAATTCTTTAAATTTCCAACACTTATTGTCAGGCAAATGGTAAATCTTTGCTAGCTTGACTGGGGTCATGTACCACCTATAGATCATTTTCATAATATTTTCCTTTAAGGCATTACATGCCGTAAATTTGAAATTTCAAGATAAGAGCTCCTAAGTTTTTAACAGTATTCAAGAAGCAGAAGTTCAACCGGCGAAGACTTTGTGAATTTACCTGTTGAATTTCTAGTTGCCATGCACCTGTTAGGGAAAAAAACCAAACAAACCAAGAAGCTCTGCAAGGAAAAAAAAGGCAACTCTACCTTTCCCCATAAACATCCTGCTGTCTACAGAAAAGAACCTGAATTTGAAAAGGAGCCTGAATTTCAGCATTCCGCTGTCAACATTTGTATGGTAATGTACAAAATGTGCCAAATCATGAATGGCAGCAACATTTCATTTCAGCTGAGCTACCCTTGTTAACAAAGGCAAGTCATGAAATACTTGGAGAAGTTAGTCATCAGGACGCGTGAGACAGTGGCACCAGCAAGCATTCAAGTAGCATAAACAGCAGCTGTTTCCTGCACAAGTAAGAGCATGCTCATCCTTTGGGTAGTTTCACCAGTTCTCCTCTTGCCACAGGTCTTGTCCAATCAAATGGCTGGACTGTTTGCTGCCCACTATTTCAGTGGCATCTTGAGTCATACAGTACAGCTAGACTTTGCCAGTATGGCATGTGACTTCAGTATAGCACTTCAGTTAAGGGGAGAAGGCCTAGTGTAGCCCTGCAATGGGCAAGAGTGAGGGAATGTGTAGTGATTCTGTGGGACGGTAGAAAAGCTCAGAGAGTGGTAGTAAACATGGAACCCATTCTGTGAAACCCGCAGAATTCATTTAAAAATATATATTTAAAAGCAAGATTCTATTCCTTATGGCTACAAAATTACACCTGAAAGTGAGGGGCAATGACATTTGAAATATGCCTCTGGAGTGCCACAAATTCAAGCAGGGGAAAAGGGAAGCAGATCCTCCCTGGCAGTGCTGCTTGCTTCCTCATTCAAAATCTCAGCCTCATCAGATCTTTCGTTATTTTTGCTTTTTGAGTGTTGCATCATTTGTTCCTATGTGGACAATGGCGGGCGAGAGAGCTGGCTGAAGAAGGTTTTCAGTCTTTGGGAGTAGGTTTGTTCTTTTCCCACCAGCGGTGAAACCAGAATAAGCACATTTTGTTTTGCAAAATAATGAAATCATACAAATACATGCTATTTGCATAATTTATAATGGTCACAGAATCCAGTTTTTCTTGGTGTAGAATATAGATTGCTGCTTATTTCCCCATAAATATAACAAACACAGACACACAATCCTGGTTAAAACATGAAAGTACTCAGTCCAAATTGCACAAAGATTATAAATTGCTAGATGGTTCCAGGCAAATCAGTGTTCCCTTCTTTAGCCTCTCATCTGCAACGTGCAGACACTGTGGGTCACATCCTGCTGTTGGGACTGTCACCAAGCCACAGGCGTAGGTTTCTTTTAAGCACCTGCAAGGTAGCTCTGAGTGTGTGAAATAAGGGAACATGCCCAACAGTATATTTTTTAAAATAAAAAAAATGTGAGCAACAACATTAACCTACCTCAGAGGGTTGTTGTGAGGATATTTATGTGAAGTGCTTCAAGCTCTTCAAAGTGTAGAATGCCATTTCTATTGCTGTTTCCTAAAATTTGGGCTTGTCCTGGGAACAGGTTACAGAATGCACCCAACTCTCTCCAGGATGTTTTACACACTTTGGCCTGTGAAAAGCATGCCATCATGGACCAGGAAGAATGTAAGTATTGTGTTGAAGTTAAACAAAGAAGGCATTGCCAGTTTAAGGGAATGGACATGTTGAGAGTCTTAAACAGGACTGACTCTATGAAGGAGGGACGACTGACCTGCATACATCACCCTGTGAAAAAAGTGAGATAAAACATCATGAACTATCGTTCTTAAAAGTTGAATCCTTTAATTGCAAGGCGGGGTGGAAACAGCAGGGCCTGTGTAATGCATGTATGCATTTAGCAAGAGGTAATGAACTCTCACCTCCCGTCCAATGAAGCATTAGCACCACCAGTTGGTCATCAAGCTAGAATAACACCCCGGGGGGAACAGTAATAATCAAGCCAGAGTTGGTGTAATCTCTTTCCCTCATGTTCATTTTTGTGGGTGTGAGTGTTTTCTGACTCTGATGGTTCAGATTCTCTGAAGTCTGCTTAGGAATCTAGTTTTAAAATGAGTAAGGTCTGGAACAGGGTTGCCAGATGGTTTTCTGATGCTGCTCATGTGCCAGTAATGCCAGCAGGATATGAAGGGATTAAACAGGTCATCACTCACCCCTATTTCAGAAAAAGGTTGTTGTGCCTGATTTCGAAATGCCAGTTTGTGCTTAAAGGGGAAGGATCAGAGTTCAAAAATGCTGCCATCCTAGGCAGGCACCCTGTAAACATACAAAGGCTTTGTGAGAGTTTAATTGTCGTCATGCTTATTGTTTATTTTTGTTTTCTTTTACACAAAAGAAGATAATGAGCCATGCTATTATGACAGCCCTTTGCACTAATCCAAAGCATTGTGGTTAAGGGCACTGTGCTACAAACCAGCAAGTTCTTGGTTCAAATTTCAGCCTGCAAATGAATTCACTAGGAGGCCTTAGGCCAGCCATTCATTCTTAGCCTGAGTTCCTCTAAGCGCAATATGGAGGGTAATAATATTGATTTACCTTACAGAGTTGTTGAAAGCCTTACAACCCGGCCTGTGGGCTGACAAGCTAAGCAAACAGATGTGAAGGAAAGGAAGGCATTCTTGTTTACCTTGAGGTCTCAAATTTCAGTCGGATCCTGTGCTAAGCCCAAATTCAGCGCCCCTTGCCTCTTGCCTTCTATCCTACATCATAGCTGTTGCGCCCCCTGCAGCACCCCAAAGCTCTGCATCCTGTGTGACTCAACTAGTCGTGCTCCCCTAAATCCACTAAATTGCAGAAGGGGACTGACTTCCAGGTAAATGTGTGTAGGATCCAATTGCAATCCTGTGCCCACTTCTGAGTTAGCACGAATAGGATTATATCCCCAATTAAAATGCCAGCAGATTAGAGAAAGTTTGGGAAAGCAGAAATGGCTTCAGGTGCATCTAAAAGAGTGAAAGGGACTGAATCCTATGAGGCAAAGAGTTCCAAAGGCAAGTTGAAGTCGAAGAAAATGGTCAAATCTTGAAACACTCTTAATTACTGATCCTAGATGTCATAGTCAGAGAGCTTCTACAGAGTTCCATAGATGGCTCTGAAATACAGCCAGCATGTGAATGGGAGTTTATTTGGTTCCAGTGATTAATTTCATGTTATGGGTTTAATATCCCGATTTCAATCGTATTGTTGAATGAACTTGAGATGAAAAAGCACCCATGCGACATTCTCCAACAGCATATCTGTTTGAACCATTTGCATCCTTCAGGACGTAAAATTATTTTCATCTAATGCAGTTCCAAGCCCTAAACCACCAGATCCTCATTTACACCTGGGGAGGTTGTTTTTTAAATAATAAAAAAGTAGTTTATAGTTTGCCAAAGACACTGTAGTGAAACCCCAGGTTCATCTGTACTCTCTCATGCACAGGTGCTGCTGGAATTCAGGTCTGAATTTGAACAAATCAAGTGACATTGCCCAAAGGAATAGCAACAGTCCCCACCACTGATTGCTTGTGGAATATGTCACACAATAAATTTAGCTACTGCTTTCTAAACTGATGGAAATTATTAATAAAGTAAAAAAAAAAAAAAAATCACGTAGAACCCAGATTCCTAGTAACATGCAATTAAAGTGAAGAAAATGTTTTAAAGCACCAGCTTGACAAGCAAAATTGTGGCACCCTGGCCCCAAGTGTTTTATAGTCAGCATATTTTAAAAGTTTCATAATTGATTTTCTCCATTTGGGGGGAGATGGTGCATTAAAGTTTAAGTTGAGGTTAGTAAAACTCTGCTATGGCTCCAAGTCAGTAATCCACAAAGTCTCCAGTGAAAAAAAGCAGTTGATTTTGGTTCATTACATCCAGATTCCTTTTTATCAGTCTCAGGGAAAAGACAATGGAGAGAGATGAAATTCTGCTCCTACAAACCCTGGATCTAACCCTTCGCCATCATTATTTCTCTGTACCTTTGCTATGACCCAGAGCTCCATACATGCCAAGGATGCCTCTTCTCTTCTATGTGTGGAGAATCCTGATGCTTTTTGTGATTTGTGCACCTGAAAGCACACTATTTCCTTTGTCATAGACAGTGGCGGAGCTTCATGCTCCAGCACCAGGGGCGGAGAGCAGGTGGGGGCAGGGCTGGGGCACATCCCAGGGCTGGGGTGCGCCACCTGCAGGGGCGGGGAGAGCATCCTGGGGATGGGGTGCCCAGCACAGGGGGGGGCAGCTGCGATGGCACCCTGGGGATCGCGCTGCCGGGGGCGGTGCGCTCCCCCCCACTCCTCTTCCTCCGCCAGTGGTCATAGAAGATAAGAGCCCCTACAGAGACACAGAGCTTCTTGAACCCTTTGAACTGAGGCCAGTGAATATAGGGAAGATAGGAAGCTGCCTTGTGTCAAGTTAGATCATTGGTCCATCTACTCCTATATTGTCTACTTTGACTGGCAGGGTCTTAGGTTGAGACTTTTTCTATACATTGCTGCCTGTTCCTTTTAACAGGAGATGCGAAGAGCTGAACCTGGAACTTTTTGCATGCAAAGCAGGTGCTCTACCACTGAGCCTTAATTTTGTTCTTTCTTGCAGGATTTGATTACTGTCATTCTTTCAGTTTAATTGCATCTTAAAATAATTTTAATTTTTGAATGTTATATTAAAGAAATGTCCCCTTTGCATCAAGTCATTAGCTCAACTTCCAGGTACCCTCACTCGGGGTTTCTTGAAAAGATGGGGGAGACTGCAGGAGTCTATAGCATGCAGAAGTGGTGCTTAGACAGTAAATATTATATGTCCCTGTAAGAACATTTGAATGGTAATACTCAAGCAATTACTTTCCTTTCAAGATCATTAAACACAAATCTGACTTGTATTTTAATAAGACTGCCAATGTATTTAATGGGGGCAGTAAAGGGTAGGATTTTTTTTCTAATGGATGAATGTTTATATTATTATCCATTCTGAGAGACCACATTAGGAGGGGGCTAACAGTCATGTGTTTTGCCCCATTCAATTTTTCTCCACAGTCTTCTTCTACCTTTCACAACATTTAAGGCCAAGATACATCCACTGTAACAAAGCCCAATTCACTGAAATGAGCCGACCTGCTGAAAATAATTTTCTGTTTTTTTAATTAAACACTGTTCTTCTTTCCCTTTTAAATTACAAATGTAGGTGATAGGCCAATAGACCCGCAAGCCGTTTATTCAAAGAATATCATTGGCGAAACAAGATGGTTTGGAACTTTCCCCCAGCACACAGTTGCCCCTTCATAGATCAGTCAAAATCTTTCACAAAGTAATGCTTTTAGGTATGCAGTGCCTGATCTCTGAACTATTTCAAGAAATACATTTCCAGCCAGGAATCTTTAGAACTCGGTAATGGTTTAGAAAATTCTACCAACTATACAGTGCAAGATGTACATGCTGCACTACTTTCAGTGGTCAGGGCAGGGCATAATAAAGAGCTTGTCCCTTGGACCCTGAACCTAAACGCACTGAGTTACATAATTAGTGCTGCTGTTTTGCTCACACAACAGGACTTTCCCTTCCTCACCTCTCCCCTTGCAGAATGCGCAAAGGCTGCAGGAGAAAGAAGGTTCCATTGTGGTTCCACTGAACAGGTGGGAGTCAGTTGCCGAAGCGGAATGGCAGTGTTGGCTACAATCTATTTCCTTGGAAGCAGTAAAGCAAAGGAGTGATTTACTCAAGTAGGTACATCACTCAGTGCCTCATTATTCAAAGGAGCTTGCCCAGCTGTGGGAAAGTTCTGTATTACACCAGTGTTTCTCACAGATAATATATACATATGGACGCCATATGCACACATGCATGGGTGTCTTTAAATACATGTTACATGTATTTGCTAATTCTGGTCCTACCGTTTATATAAGCTGCATCCACTGAAAAGTTTTGGCTTTGGAGAAAGTCTGTAGTTTCCCTGTCTGTGGTGTTTGCTCTGTAATAGCTGTTTCAAATGTGTGAATCCTCATTTGATCTTGCAGCAATCTATATGCATGCTACCATGCATGCCACCTCACCCCATGTCTCCATGTGCATTGGCTCCACCTCTGATCTATCTGTGTTTAGCAGGACTGTCTGAAGGGGGCTTTTAAGTACTTCCAGCTGAACACACATGGAAGCTTACTGGCAGCTGAGGAGCATCTGGATTCGCAATCATGGGTAGGCTTCCAAGTGTATTTAGCTTAACCCACTTAGAATCCCATTTCAGAACAACGAGGAAAGGTTGGGGTAGAACTGGAGGGGATGGTAGCCTTGCAGGTGGGTCTTGGAATGTGAGCAGGAACTAAAGTGATTTAGAAATGGTTGTATGTGGGGTGGGACAGAATCAATTCTGGGTGAGAGCAGCAGGGAAAGGAAGCTGCTAAGATCTGAAGACTGTAGTTTGTTTTGTACACAGTTTGGTAGTAGCACACTGCTAGGTTTGCTCCTTCTTATGCGGTTTCTGAGATTCATTTATAATCTTGCAAATGCTACACAACACACCCATTCCTCCTATGCCACAGCCAGCCCAGCCATTAGGCAGTGTGAGGCTTCTGCCTCTGGTGGCAGAAGCCCCCCAGGTGCCCTGCCTGTCCCTCCACCTCCACTGGCAATTTCAGGTCAAGGCTGTGTCCATATGGGGTGCAATCTTGTCTGAAATTGGAACTACCTGGTAGGGTTAGCAGCATATATGGCAGGGTCGGAAGTGGCAGCAGTGGTGGCACCAGCAGGGCAGGGTAGCACTTCCCATTTCACTGCAAAATGGGACAATTTATGCAGCTTATACTGAGCACATCTATCTGAACTATCTAGCTGTTATCTAAAAGGAATTAGGCAAACATAAGTTTGTGTGGATTTCTTTACTTGGGTCATATTCATTGTGAAGATAGTGGCTTTGATCATTGGACAAGCATCAGCTATTTTTGCCTGGCTGGTTCTAATGCTTCTCAAGGAAACCAGTTTCTGGGTTGTGTAAATTGTGTCATTAATGAGTGTGGGACTGGCTGATTTGGGTTGTTCTAGTTACTCATAAGTTACCATGATAGTGACCATAGGGAACAGTAAAAGATAGCTTTCTATTTTTTCCCCTGGTTTGTCAAGAAGAAACTCAAGTTAAGTTGCCGTAGGTTTGCTATAGCTTTTCTTGTAAACATATAAATACCCCTTAAGTCACTGCTGTCAGCTGGAAATGGCAAACAGATTTTGCCATGTAAACAAACAGCTGTCATTGCTACCTTACAGAAAGTAGTATCCTTGGAAAGCCTAGGGACAAAAAAAGTGTAACAAAAGTGCTGAAATGTATACTTACCCTTTTCCCATGGAAAATGAGAAATTTGTAATGACCAGAGAAAATACAAAAATGGGCTTCTAACTAAGGGCAGAGTCATTGGAATATAAATAACAGTTCCTCTGAATTTAGCAACGACCTTCTGAATCGACAAAACCCTCATTTCAACACCACGACCACAAAGAACAATGAACATTTATGCTGTACTTTTAGAGCAACAGTGGGGAACCACTAGCTTATGGGCCTGTTCTGCCTACCTAGCCTCTCAGCTTGGCCCACCAGACCTGTCCCAGCAAACCACACCCACTTGTTACTCATATGACATCACACTCCGATTACCATGGCTAATTTCTGGTGAATGACAATTGCCATAGTTAGACATGTGAAAGCCTTGGGGAAAATAAAAACCATTTCTCCTCCGTTTTCCAACTACTCCATCCCCCCTAATTTTAACTATTTCTTCCTAAAAATGGGAGAAAAAACCAATAACGAGCAAAAATGGTCTTCCTGCATTTTTTCTGGTCTACCCTCAGGCCTTCATATCTCAAGCTACAGCTAATTTCCATGTTGCCAAACTGGCTGCAAATAATTTCTGATCCTACTAGCCCACTTTCAGAGATGCAGTCTGAAGTTAGACCTCTCTGAACCATTCTTGTGCATTTTCAATCTCTGGAAGCTGACAGAAGCATTTGGCAGCAATAGGGTGTCTCACAGTCATTCAGAAAGCTTCAGAAGAAACCAGGAGGAATGGGAAGATCTTGAATCGCTTGTTGCTGGCACCACCCCTCTTCCCTGTCAGGAGCCAATGGCAACATGGATCACACCAATGAAGGCATCCTGTCTATTACTTATTTCATCATTGCTGGATAAGTATCAAAAATATCTATTTCTGTCCAGTAACTAACATTGTTGTAAGATAAGCAAAGAGGGTTGGTTCCAGCCCGGAGGAACTTAACATTTCAAATGAATGAAGCAAGTGAATGAAGGAGGCAATAGAGGAATGAAAGAGACAGGCAAGGGTAAGAAGGAATGAACCATGATGATCAAGAACAATTAGAGAGAACTCTGTTGAATTGTGATCTAACTTCCACCCAGTTGTTGTGAGTTTCAATAGTATAAATGTGTTTGCTTCTAACGAAACAGTTACATATAATAATACTTTATCAAACAATTATATACACTGAAATAATAGTTGTGAGGTGTGGGAGGAGCAGACCCCCGAAGTCCTCCTATCCTTGCTGCCAATCAACTGAGGCAAATTAATTCACTGTCAACATTCATCTGTGGCAGAGTTCAGCAGCTTTTTTCAGCTCTGGGCCGGTCCACCGTCCCTCAGACCATGTGGTGGGCCAGACTATATTTTTTGGGGGGGAAATGAACAAATTCCTATGCCCCACAAATAACCCAGAGATGCATTTTAAATAAAAGGACACATTCTACTCATGTAAAAACAAGCTGATTCCCAGACCATCCGCGGGCCAGATTTAGAAGGCAATTGGGCCGCATCTGGGCCCTGGGCCTTAGTTTGCCTTGCCCTGATCTGTGGGGTCAAAAGGGCATTTCTAGCGGCAAGATTCAAGGCAAACCTTTTGTCAGCCCTTCTTTATCACAGCACAAATAACTCAAATGGCTTATCTAAAGTTCTCTTAATGGAATTATCAGGACTGATCTGAGTGTGCTTTAGACAAGTCAATAAAAACATATGGCAGTCACATGAGGTGGTGTCTCAACTTCTTCTTGAAAATTTAGTCTGGGTAATAGTTTATGATTTATTTGCAGCAGCCCTGCATTGGAGCTAATGAAACAGAAAACCATTTGGAGGTAAATTGTGACATAGAAAAATGTAGCACCTACTTTTCTGCTTCATATATTGCTAAAATACATCTTCACTTTTAGTAAAGTGATACAGAATGGTAATCAATTCAAAAATTCCTCACGGACGTTGAAGATGTTACTTAGCTAGATTTGCTTCTTTAAAAATGTCTGGCACCAGTGGGGGAACAGATGTTCTAATGTAGACAAAAGGTTTGAGGATATATTCACATTAGAAATGGATGCCAAATTCCACAGGCTTTCTAATACACTTCGAAAAGGCATGTAGATGGTACTACAAGGGCCCACACAGGTGTCAGTACTAGATTATGTCCAAGACGCAGGAGGGACATCAAAGAGGCTCCATGCACTCTTTGGATTCAGCTACAGAGATCCAAGTCCAGGGCACATAATAGCTTCTTAGAGCTCTGCATTCTCTCTGAGTTCTGAGCAATTATGCTTGGCTCCTCTGACCCCCCCCCCACCTTTGGCCATGATCCATTCACATTTGAAGTATGTATGCAAAACCCCTTGCAAATGGATTTCAAAGGTGGTGTTTCTCTGCTTTAATCAGCTGATGGGCCCTTAAGGATGTCACTTTGAAGTGCGTTTTCATGTGGTTTGTATTGAAACCGCCCGCAGACAGACTTCAAAAGTGAGTCCCTTTCAAGTTGTCACCTGATGTCATAATGACAACTGGTGATTGTCGGGGGAGTGCTCCTGCCCAATGTCAAAGTCAGTCTACAGGAGGTGGGGGAAGGAAGGATCTGGCCCACCGGCCGGATCCAGCTCCCCATCCCTGGCCTACTTTTTCATCATTCAGCTAGCCTGCAATGGCTGGTATAAGTGAGCCAATGTTATTGTTGTGCCAAAAAATTCTCCTACAGTTTTTTAGCCATTCTCCATCAGCTAATGAGAAAAAAAAAGTGCATTTGGAAATGATCAAAGGAGTGAGAAAATGTCATGGGTAGGTTCCTTTTTTTTTTCATTCTACAAATCGTCTCACCAATGGTTGCTGCTCTGCAGTCTTCCTGCATTAGGAAGAACTTCCTGACAGTAAGAGCTGTTCGACAGTGGAATTTGCTGCCAAGGAGTGAGGTGGAGTCTCCTACTTTGGAGGTCTTTAAGCAGAGGCTTGACAACCATATGTCAGGAGTGCTCTGATGGTGTTTCCTGCTTGGCAGGGGGTTGGACTCGATGGCCCTTGTGGTCTATTCCAACTCTATGATTCTATGATTCTATGATTCTACTTCATTTAAAAGATTGGAGAAGACATCATAAGGTAATGTCATAAGGTAATTGGAGAAGACATCATAAGGTAATGTCTCCCACGGGACTGCTTCTCAGATGAGGAACCATGGGCTGCAGAGTAATTATAAATAAGTTCTCAAGTGCCCCAAGAACAAGGAAGAAAGCTGGAAACCTCCTTTGCAGAGGAAGGAAGCCATCAAGAAATTGAAGAGCAGATTTTGGCACAGCACTACCCAATATTGAGTATGCTAGAAGTTTGCTGCTGTCACGTAAAAAGGGTGAGGCAGAGATGGAATGTTATTGCAGAGGTGTGCTTCAGAGCCACAGTGTCTCTCAAGGCACTGTACTGTTTATTTATTGTATAGTTTATTTATTGTGCAATCCAGTACTCCTAGGTAGGTAAGCAGGTATAGGAGTGTAGCCTGAATTGTCTCCTTTTCTTGCCCTGGGTTGGGTGCATAACCTCAAAGGTGTTTCTGTTCAGTAATTATTGTCCAGAGAACATTGAACAAAATATGGAAATTAACACTGGCAACCAAGAATATGTTCTCATTTTATTCTTGCTAGCGAATCCTAAGATCTTAAAAATGCTGCAGAACAGTAATGCTGACAACAGAGAAAATGGAGGTTGTTCAGCCTGACTCCTGATATGAGAGACTTGTTTTGATAAACTTCAGCGTTATCTTATCAGATCATTTAAAATGCCATAGTTTACCTTTATAATTGTTGACATAAAATATGTGGCTGGAAAGAGAATGCATTATAGTTCTTCAAGTGAGATGTTCCTCTCTTTAAAAGGTGAAGATGTAAAGCACAGACATTCATGAATTCTGAAGCAATTACTACAAGGGCTTGTGAGCTTGTTGCCTTGCTAATGTCATCTAAGTAATATAATGACAGGCTCATTAAACAGCCTTCACTGAGAAAACAATGCCTTGAATAATGCTATTTTTCTTTCACTTTCCATGCCTCATATTTGCTCTTGCAATACTGACAAGCACATGCAAGGATCCAGTACAGACGACAACCTTTCTCTCATGCAAGCTTTTTATACACTTCACCCACACACTGGCTTGAAACACACTTTTAATGTATATGCAGTCATATTTCTACAACAGTTGTAATGACATACATCATGTGGACCAACATATGGGAACACCACAGTATTCATTAATCTGAAGGTGTTTGCTTTGCTTTGATATCTTAAGGGTCTGGGATATAGTTTAGCTTGGGAAGCAACTTACTTCGACATTTCTGTACTGAAAGTTGAATTCATAAAATATTGAAAGAGCAAAATGAAGATAAAGAATAAATTAAAATGGGGTGATGGGAATGAAAGGAAAACTTCTAGTGTATCTCACTATTATTGTTATTAGGACTCACCACTGATGAAAGATTTTTAGTTGACTAACCATATGGCTTTTAAGTGATTAATTAAGTACTTAATTACACCAACTAGTGGCCCATGAAGCAATTTTATCTTGCTCCTGGCAGCCCTAACAAATTTTAATCAAAGTATGGTTGGGGGAAAAATATTCCAGTTTCATTCATAAGAAAACTGATCTCAGAATTTTTGGGAGAGGCATATATAAACATGGTCTGGCTGATGCTTAAAAAATAGTTTTGGGTGGTGGTGGAATCAGTTGGTGTGTGTGTGCATGGCAACACATATTTCCAGTCCACAGACTGCTGTCTTGAGTGGGGGGACCTGTGTATTCCCAGTTTAGCTCAAGCAGATCTTGAGAGTTAGTCTTTGAACTTTATGTGTGACAGCCTCCAGCTGTTGTTGGACTAATTATACCTGACCTTCAGGAGTTGTAGTCCAAAATATCTGGAGGGCTCTTGCAACATACATCTTTTCTGTTTTGGAGGGACTGTGGTCTGGTTGTACAGGCTGATCCATTTAGGGCTATTACTAGACGGTTCTGACTTCGTGTGGTGAGTTCCAACTCTCTTCCAGCTTCGGACCACTCCAATTTTATGAAGGCCAATCGGTGAATTAATTTCTAAAAGGAAAGAAACAGGGACTGAAGCCTGCTCTTGCAAAAAATTCTGCTTGAGCCACATCTACTAATTTCAGATACATGAAGCAAGGCTGTGTTTCCTCACTGGTAGAGGAAAGGCAATCTGTGTTTGCTCAGATGTGCTATCTTCTATGACTTTACATTTTCCAGAGTTCAGCCATGACATTGAGCAAAGCTTCTGGGACAAATTAGCTTTGGTTCTAATTTTTTTCAATTGCAGTAAATTGAAAAGAATCAATAACTTTGAGCTACATGAAGGTGTTTATAAGGAAAGATAGGTTTGCAAGAAGCTTGATTCTCAGAGTGTTGAGCACCTCCTTGTTGCCTTGAAACTCAAGACCTTTAAAAATTAGGTCATTTCTTTAGGTAGCTGATTATGGATAGAGGTGTATAACTTCAGGCTGTCACATTGAATAGGCTGGCCTAAATTTTGAAGGACAGATTGCTAGAAATCTGAAAATATACCACATTCTCTTTTCTCCCTCCCTCCTTAGTCTTCCCCTTCATATGTTGTTTTAGAAACCTATAGTCCTAGCAATGTAGGAAAGCTGAATGAAAGCCACTGAAGACATCAATTTGGCATATTTATACTTTTATATTTTTTACTTTGTAGTTATGCTAGTTGGATGGTAAGCTTCTAGAACGCAAATGTCGCCCATGGTTCACCTTTCCTAAGTGAACCATTATGGACGATGCAGTGCAGAGTTGCACCATCTGGGGACTTAATTATCCTCCAAGGCCTTTAAAGAAAGTTTACTCTATATATCGCGATGAGATCTTTATCATCATTATCATATGTTTGACAGATAGTTGAGATCGATCCTAGCATGATTGTAGACTGAGATTAAACAGGCTGAGGTATAATCAGTTTTTAAGAAGATTGTTCACATATTTATTGTATGCAGTATTAGTTTCACTTATTGGAGCAGAGATTTGATCTTACTTTGGGTCGGAAATATTTGGTGTAGGAAACCTGATAAAATAAAGTCTCAGTCCAACAGCAACAATCACAGACATACAGTACATGGTAGAGTTAGATGTTTGTCAGTACCATCTCATGAAACATCTACAGAACCTACAAACCTGTGGATCAATTTCAGGAGAGATTCCAGAAGAGATTAAAAAAGCCCCAGCAGGTGATAGTTAGACAGTCCGCACACTTTCTGGCATATCACTATGAGCATGTAATCGCCATATATAGTAGTGTAGTGATTCCCAAAGTAGGTGGTGAAGGGTTCTTATAGCATCAAGATAAACTCTGAAAACTTGGTGCACATAACACTAATAATCAGGAATATGATCATTAAAGAGCATTTGGCATGTCTGAGGCATGCAGGCACATTCCCAATGTCCATTGTCCCAGTTAGTCAAACTGATACTTGAGAATATTATCAAAAAACAAGCTTCCTTCTTTCTTGAAATTGTCAGATGTGAGGAATTGCAAAGACAAGTGAGTCTGCTGTTGCTGGAGGAAAAAAATCACAGTGGCAGCTTGAAATCTGAAGGATAAGGGTAGACCATGAAGATGGTTTCAGTGGGCATGATACTATTCTGGCAGAATGAGTATTAACATGGAAATTGATGAGTAAATTCAGCGCTGGGTGAATTCTGTAATTCCTTGCAAGTGAATAAAAAGAAGCACAGAATGTGATCTTGGGTGCAGGCTTTAGCTTTCTGAAGACTACAGTTTTCATGGTAAAACACATATGTGTAACGCTTGTGAGTACAAGTATGTGCTTGAAATGCAACCTAGTTACATCTCAGAAGCTGTACCTTCTAAATGCATAATTTTAAAAGACAAACCAGCAAATTAAAGGTAAAGGTAAAGGTACCCCGACAGTTAGGTCCAGTTGCAGATGACTCTGGTGTTGTGCGCTATCTCGCTCTATAGGCCGAGGGAGCCGCCGTTTGTCCACAGACAGCTTCTGGGTCATGTGGCCAGCATGACTAAGCTGCTTCTGGTGAACCAGAGCAGTGCATGGAAACACCATTTACCTTCCCGCCAGAGTGGTACCTATTTATCTACTTGCACTTTGACGTGCTTTCAAACTGCTAGGTGGGCAGGAGCTGGGACCAAGCAACGGGAGCTCATCCCGTTGCGGGGATTCGAACCGCCGACCTTCTGTTTGGCAAGCCCTAGGCTCTGTGGTTCAGACAGCAGCACCACCCGCGTCCTTTTAACCAGCGAATTAGATACCATTAATTCCAACTCAGTGTTGGGGCATTCTTCAATCCACCTAAGAAACAGAACAGTATCATATCTGCCCAGGTGTTTTGCAACCCCATACATTATGTTTGAAAGACTACTTTGGATGACCATTTGGTCAATGCTTCTGTTGGATATCATCTATGAGACCACAGCACACAGTGCAAGCATTCATTGCAGATGTTTGTGTCTGCTTTTCACAACACTTCATATAGGGCAGCTCCTCATGTGACACTTTCCCCAAGCTTGTACACTGGTAGAAAAGCTTCTGTACGTATGCTGGTTTACACTGCCATGTGTGAAGACCACTGAATGGTCTGTTTTGTAATTTGTGGGAACCCACTGCCAATTACAGCCTCCCAATTAGTGTACACTTGGTAAAACAGACACTTGCCTGAGCATCACATGTGATGGTGCGTGCCTTGTCAAATGTGTCAAGCAGCCTTTAGCTCAGCTCAAATGCACCCATGCACATCTTGTTCTGGGCTTGGGAGCAGGCAGACAAAAATAAAAGGAAGCATCATGATACGATTTCAGCAGTACAAGGAATGAATGAAAACTAGCCGAGAAGGGGAAACCAGTAAACATACTTTCCACTAGTGTAATCGAGGAATCTGGCAGTTCTGTGAATTTTCTTTGTTTCTTTGTTTATGCAAAAAGACACACTTCTTTCTAGTCCAATCAACACACATGGGGGGGTTGGACAATAGAGGATTTTGTGGAGGAGCAACCAGCAGCCGCTCCCCCAAACAGGATGCTGTCTTGTCACCCTCAACATGTGGCATGGGAGTGCAGCTCTGGCCAGGAAAGAAAACTTGAACCGTGAGATCCACTCTGTTTCCTTGTGGAGGAAAATCTGGAGAGTTGATTGGTTGTTGCTAGACCCGATTGCAACTAGGCTAAAGAGAGTCAAGCTATTGCTGTGCAGAGTGCTTGGAGCAGAGATTTGCTAGCCTCTCCTGTAAAGAGCCTATGCTGGAATTCCAGTTAGCTAAAGTCACTAACAAATAGGCTCAGACTTCCAGGCTGAAATCACTACTAGGATAGTTTTGTAAAGTACCTGAGATGTTGCTTGCATTTCCTATTGGCTGATACTATGGAGACCAAAACGGAATTACAGGAGCCTCATTCCTGCCTCCTGCTATGCAGAAGACAGATTTGCTGCTGCCACCACTTGGCTGATGTATTTGCAACTCACCCAAATTTACTGGTACCACCTGTGAGACAGTTCACAGAATCATAGAATTGTACAGCTGGAAGGGACCCTGAGGGTCATCTAGAACCAACTCCCTGCAATGCAGGAATTGCTCTCCAACTTTGGCAACTTTTCCATGGAACATGCCAGGGACCCCACCTCACTGACTGCACCCTTGAATTAACAGAGTAAGAACAAAGGACATAGTCTTTCATTGGTACTTCTTGACCTTGGGAAGCCAGGAGCAGTTTTGGATGTGGGGATAACTTATGATTGCATCCTTGTTACAGTTCTCTTGTTGGCGGTGCTACTGTTTGATAACTTTAAGGAGTGCTGTTTTTTTAACCATATCTCAGATGTGAAAGGGGGACAGGTCAACACTGCTACTTGACATCAAAATTGGTTGTACCTGGTTTTCTGGGGGTGGGGAATTGAACTAGAACCATATACAAAAGGAAAATAACCCATGGGTGCTGACCTAGAACCCTGGATGTTGACCAAAGGGTAAAATAATAAAATGGTAAAATACAATAAAACATCACTAAAACAATGCTGGAACCTTAGGGTGAAGGGCAGGTAATAAATAATCTCAATCACCATAAAAATAACGTTAAACATAATATAAAAGCAAGGCAGGTAAAACACATTTTACACACACACACACACACACACACACACACACACACATTAAATAAGTTGCACCACATTTATAAAAGCCATACTACATGAGCATATGGTCTAAGGACTTTTCTAGATTAAAATCTGCTGGTGGAATGTCATCACAGATGGATCTCCCTTGGTAAGGAGTTCCAAAGCCTGGGAGCTGCCACCAAGAAGGCCCTCTCTTGCCTTGAGTTTCCACCAAACAAACAGAAAGATCTTAAAACCTGAGCATGCTTGTATGGAAGAATGTGTTCTTTTAGGACATACGTTTTCTATATATCAAGAGCACTCATAATATATCCCCTCCCTAGTGAATTTTATATGTGCTCTCATTAACCTGTTATGTAAGTTAGCTAATACCCTCTGACTAAGTCGTATGATTTTATTTTGTTTGCTTTAAAAAAAGGAAGAAAAAAAAAAGCTGGAGGAAACCACCCTTTTAAAAAAGAATCTGCCAGTCTAGATGCGAAAGTATTTATTGGGTGTGGGAAATGCCACTAAACAACAAACTAGGGGAAATTGCTCAGGGATTATTTTGATGTCTCACCTGCTTGCCTAAGCAGTTTCTCACCTACTAATATTGCTTTGCTTCATTCAGCCATATCTCTAATGATATAGCAGCAATGTTTATTCAAGTGGCAACTTTTTTTCTGATGTTGTGTGGGTGTTAAAAAGTTTCCACCTTTTTAGAAAATCCCCTCTCCTTCCTCACCCCAGCTATAATTTGTATTATAGTAATTATAGTGTCTGAGTTTGTGTGTGTGTGTGTGTTTGGAGGGGATATTTGGGTATGTTTCAGGAGACAGGGAATCTCAATTGCACCTTAACACTCATGTGGAATGAAAGAAACTAAATTCAATCCAAAAGGGGGGATGTTTTGTATTGAAGTGCTCCTCCTGCCCCCTAAGAAGCAACAGAGTGAAAACTGTGTCATGTGAGCAAGGAAGGGGAAGAATGCATTGAAATTGTCTGCCATGGACTATTTTGAAGGAGGGCAAATGATTAGCTATTTTGTAGTGTTTCTTCCCATACACACACGCCTTTGATGTGAACACTTTTGACTTGGAAGTGAAGCTGTTTATGCCAATTGTCACCATGCCCCCTGGATGCCATCCTCTTCCATTTAGTAATACAAAGAAGTTTGTTGTTTGGTTTTAACTGTTGTTTTTATTCCATGGCTTCCTAGCTGTTTTATTTTCATGTGTGCTCTTTTATTTGACATATTGCTTGTTAAGTTTATAATGTGGTTCTTTCCCCCTAAGCCACCTAGAGGTGTTTGTAGAAAGATGTGACACATATGCAGAAACCCCTATCCACCCAGAAAGCTTCCACACATGATTCATATTTGGAAATCTCTTTCTAATGTAATCTATGGATATAGGTTGACATCTTACAGTGTCAGACGGCCCGTGGAATTCTGTCCATTCAAAAAGCTGTAATTTTGACCCAAACATTGAAGTGGAACTGTGGTAGAACATTCGGAGCAGCACTAAGTAAAGAATATTCTGTTAACTGTTGAACTTGCCATTGTACGTTGTGTGGAATTCCTTTTAAAACAAACAAGAATAAAGGTACTCAGGTGGATGTGTACTTAGCTGAAACCTTGGTACACCCCATAGAAATCATGAACCACATCAGTATATGCCCAGTCGTACCTTGGTTTTCAAACACCTTGTGAGTAGAACATT